>NW_027114882.1:337494-385264 GCF_000696795.3 Halyomorpha halys
TATATGTGTGTGAGCTGTTGTATTAATGGATGCAGACAAATTTAGCATATAAAATAGGAATAATATATAAATATATTTATATTTTAGTTGATATGGGTATATATCGCAGCTTAGCTTTAGTAGAGGCACATTTCACCAAAAAAATGTTTGGATTTTATTTTGAATTGGATGTATTCCAGAGATATTACTATAGACAGGTGTTCCCACAAAGTAATATCATCTATGATATAATCCACAAAGTACGTCAAATAAAAAAATTTCTTCAGCTACATGTGCCACTATTAAAGCAAAGCAACAATAAGTATTAAATAAAAATGTTGGTTTTTCCCTTTTCCAGTAAAAGACAGATATAAAATTTTTGGTCAAAGGTATTTTACCATGAGGCTCAAATAATTAAAACTGGGGTCTGTTATACGAAAAAAAATCTTCTTTGATTATAAAATTGTGAATTGCCTGATATAGTACTCGTCATAATACAAAAAAAAAAAAAATAGTTTGGATAATATGTGTAAGTTGGAAAACACCAGTGTGATAACCAGTTGATGGCCAATATTATGGAGGGAGTTGCAGTAGAATAAAAAATAAGTAAGAAATATAATTGAAGGTTGAATTGAGAAGACTGGACCTTAGAAGTTAAGATTATTAGAAAAACAAAAAAGACAATGTATAAATATATACAAACGACCATATCAATAGGACAAAATGGTTGGTGGAAACACAAATCTGTATGTTGCAAAACCACCATAATAATGACAAATATATAAATATACATATATATTATACCAATTATGATCACAGGTTGCTAGACATTATAATTGAGAAAGAATTCAAGTAGTATTGAAGTAGAGTTCTAAAGTGAAATAGAGAAAGACTTGAAAAAGTACATAAATGATACTACAGTTAAAGAACAAGAAATCCAATTTCTAAGTTGCTATTTGGAGAGCTTTTTATAGCTAGATAGATGCTTTTAACTCTTACAGCTATTTTGTGAAGGTCAGAGGGTACTTACAATCAGGCAGCAAAGGAACATCAACAAACTCTTAAAATTTAACTATTTTAAATGATTTTTACCATCTGATAGTAAATTTATCCAGAATCAATTTAACAATACTAATTCTACAAAAAATGTTCAAGAGTGGCTCTCAATTGAATACTCATGATGGTGGTCTTAACACAATTTTAATCTTGACAGGATCCCAAAAATATCGTCTTCACATGGAAGTTTCATTTACAAGTTGACTGGGATCATTAAACAAGAATATAGAGTTGTAAAACTGTAATATTACATTAGCTTCCCATTTTTTTTGAGATATAGACATTGAAGTGGCCTGGACTCCTGCTTAGAATAGATGAAGGATAATTAATATCAAAGAGAGTTTACGAGAACAGCCATCATTAACTGAGGATGAGAAGTAGGCTGAAAATAAGTTCAAGAGTGTATGAGCAGGTCTCAGGTGTTATCCTATAGGTAGTACCTAATTCAACCATTGTGGGAGGGTCTAGTTTTCATTTTGTGGAATTGCCACGAAATCCAAGTCAACTTGCCCAGGCCAGAATTGAACTGACCATACTACAGACTTGAGGCTGCTAAGCCGTCACTTCAACACAAATGGATGCAACAGTCTAAAGCTGGAGGACCTTTGTCAATGCTTAAAAGGATGTGAGTCTACAGTATTAGGCCACAATATGCTTCCCTGTATTTCTCTGGAAGAAGTCAAAGCTTTAAATCAAGTGTGCGATAATTTCCTGCCGGAAAGAGAAGTGTTAGTAGCAACCTCCAAAGCAGAGAGAAATTATAAGACTAACCCATACTAACTGATCAACTAAGTTATATGAAAACCTAGAGAAGCCATTATATTTCTAATTGTATATAGACCTGATCATATAAGAGAAAATAAATGATAAGAACCTGTTCAATGTGACTGGATTCAAATGTTAATCAAGATGAATATTTAAAAACAACAAACAAACAAAATATTTTTATTACATACAGTTATCACAGTAAAAACTTAATACTAAAGTGAAGTTTATAACCTCAAATCTGATTATTATGGGTAACATATGAATTATTATATTTAAAACAAAATTCAAATCACAGTACCTATTCTAGATCAACAATTTCAGAAAAGCTTATAGATGATATCTTAGATTTAAAAAAAACTTAATGAACAACAGGTCCATAATATTCCAAATAAAGAACACATTTTTTACAACAATTCTAAAATGTTTATTTTTAAATATCATATTTAAAATACAAAATAACTTATGTAAATCTTTGTACCTACTTAAAAACATTCTTCATTGATTAACAAAGAGCATGGTAACTAATAAGCAATTATAAAGTTACATTACTTATAACAGAACAGGGAAATTTTAATCTATAAATTTTTAATAAGGCAGTTTCCACAGGTTTCAATTCAGTTACAGTGAGAAGACTATCTTCGAATACATTTAACAGGTCTTCAATTGAAGGATGCAGTAAAAAAACAGTGATGTCACAATTTTGATTATCTATTACAATATTATTTCCAGAACAACAAACAACCTTTGACAACTACATCAGGCTATCCTGATGGATAAAGACTCTACTCTTCCTATTCCAATGAACTGGAGATGGAAAAGGATAAGTGAATAGGCTTGGTTTTTGCTTTCTTAATCCTTCAATTACAGTACTTAAACAAAATCATACAAAAACTAATAAATAATTTCTAGACAAATTAAATTACTATTTTAGCAAAATAACTTTTCTAATTATCAAATGACTACCATTAAAATAGAGCAATGATGAAGCTAAAATGCATGTTTGAGCCAAAGCTATATAAAAAATTATTAATTAGTAATAAAAATTATATCAGTAAAGAGTAATCCCTATTATAATAATTTTACTTCTAATATAAGTTATTTGAGCATTAATTTTTTTTTTTCTTTTTTGTTGTAACAAGAATTATTATCAAATGGTTTGATGCATATGTTACAGGCAAAGTAAAATAAAAAAAAAACATTTTGTAAACAACCCCATAGTATAGAAATCTCAACACTAAGAAAAAGTAAAGAAATGAGTTTTTAACTTCCATGTCATGCTTAAGATGTTAACAGTACTTTAATAACCGACAAATAATATTTAACCTTATTATTTGAGTAATAAGTACTTCTATTACAAGTATTTCTATAATTTCTCAACAACATTGAAGATTGTAAAATGATATATTGACTAAAAAAGGTTTTTATTCGTGACTGAAAATAACATAGATTTTCAATTGAAATGTTTTGTTAACAGAGAAGCTAATTTATCACATTACTAGATAAAATAACTGTATCCAACAAAAAAATAACTGAGATTACTATTCTACACTTTGCCTGTAAACAACTTTTTTTTACATATATGATGCAAATTTAAGGAGGGACTTAAATTGTTTAATTTTCTATTTAATTGTCTGGTTGAATTATAAACAAATGATCATAGTTCTTATCCTTTTAATGTCTTAGTTACATTTTTAAAACTCATTTTCAATTTTTATTTTTTTATCATTTTACCCTGAAATCATTAAGAATATAACTTCTTATCATAAATATTTAATATAAATGTGAAAAAATAAGAGATAATAATTACTTTTAATAAAGTAAAGATTAATTAATTAAAATGAGCAATAAATTAAAATTGCTCTCAATTTTTTCAGGTGCAATTATATTGAGAATTTTTAATGTGTGTAATTTTAACCTGGAAATTCTTAGTAGTTTTAAAAGTTTTTTTTTTACTTTTATTTTTTGTCATCATATAAAAATTACACATTCTCTACCTCAAGGATTGGAAAGACTTAAAATCGGAGTAGCAACCTGAAACCATCCCAAACGAAACATTTCTATGTGATTATAACATAGAAGTTGCTCAACGATTGAGGAGAACAAATGTGCCCTTAAGTAGTGGGACATGGTGGTAACGTGGGTCATTCAGTAGCTCGCCTCCTGGACTCGCTTAAGTAAGATATCCAATATATAACAGCAAACATTGTAAAACAGAAAGGAAATAATGCAAGTGAAATCTGATCTATAGTTCCTCGCTGTGATCCAACATACAAAATAACATGCTGTGTCAGCATCTGGAACTTCTGTTTACCGCTCATTGGTTCTAACCTTGGAGATCGGATCACGTCAGCATTATTATCAGCTTCGACCTAAGAAAAATAGTAAAAATACAATGTTTACCAAAAGTTTTTAATATGTAAAAATCTAATCCATCAAAATACTAAATATCTTTAAATATGATTTATATTGAACAAAGAGAACATTTTTTCAAAAGCTTTTAGTAAAATTTAAAATGTGACATCTCTATTATATCTAAAATAAACTAGATATAGTAATTCAATAATAACAAAATTTTAATGAAAATGAAACACATTTATTTTTGTTTTCTCTTCTCACTAACTACTAAACTCATTAACTATTAATGACCACTGTTAATGAGCACTTCATACTGCGATTACTACCTACAATAAAAAATCAAAATATTTAATAAGAATTATAAACTCACTCTTAAAATGTGTTGAGCTTCAGGAACTGTAGGTGTAGGGGCTTTGGAGATCGAATTTGTATGGTTTTCCTTTAAAAAAAAATTAAAAATATCTTGTATAAATTGAAAATATTCTTAGGGGAATAATACATTCATTACTAATAATTGAAAAAAAACTGATTCATAATCTGAAAAAAATTGACTACTTATAATCAATTATTAAAAATAAGAATAATGATTATGGCCTCATCCATCAAATAAAAGTACTTTAGGCAGCAGAAACAAAAGTAAAAGGCTACTTAAAAAAAAAAGTTTTGCAATAATTCTCTACCCTGAACCCTGAAAGAGCTAGTAGATATGCCCTACTGGTGAAGATTAACCATCCCTCCACAGTCTTTTGAGTTACCTAGACAATGGACTTAAACAAAATAGAACAACAAACTATAGATACATACCGACACTAAGAACAATTACAGAACATACTTTAGAATCACCTTTACATGGGAAGATTCAATACTGAGAGTTGAGTCCTTCTTTGCTGGGCCTTCACCCATAAGGGAGTACAACCAATTTCAAGTATTTCTGGCAAAGAGCAAATTGTGGATGAGATAGAAACCTACAAAACTGATATACTATGGCTATACAAAATTTGAAAGAAGAGTTCTGAAGAAACGCTGCTTGACAAAGAATATATCCTCCTCTATTCAAGGATTCCACTGGGTAACCAAGCAACAGAGGGAGAACGATTAATTTCTAAGGATGAGCTACACCAGAAAGTTCAAGACTGAGGAACTGGGCAACTCGAGGAAAATAAATACCAGCAATGTCATTCTCTAAGTAGTAAAGGTTACATTGGTTTAAGTATATATCAACTAAAGAATCATGTGTGATGGAAGTGAAACTATAAAACGACCGCACAAGTGAAAAAAGTAGCAAGAGGAATGTTTCAGTAATGGGAGATCTCAATGCTGGAAGAGACCGCAGAAGAGTTCATGTCATACATGCACCAATAGGGGTTAGAGAATACTGAATAACAACGGAAGATGCCTATTAGAATTATGCATTGAAAATGATCTTATCATTGTCAGTTCTTTTTATCCTCATAAATTAGGCAAGTTAACCTTTTCAATATTGGAAAGAAACACCACCAGAATTCCTTCAGTTAAAAACCTCGGCCAAAAGAAAGGATTGATCAACTGCAGGATCCCTCAAAAAAGAGTGGATGATAATAACAAGCTAAAGAATTGGCGGCAAGAACTAAAGGCCTGAGAAATTATAACTTTATATAATTCTTTAACATAGGTTTTAGGATGAAATGAAGTTATATTTTTAGGTTCTCAAACAAAACAAAAAGAAGAAATAAGAAAGTTCATTAACCACTTCTTAAGGCACTGCTTTATTTAAACAAAGTAAAAGTTGGGCAAAGGTATTTAATATAAATTACAATAATTTAGGAAACACACTGTTATATTGTGAATAGAATCATTTTGTTTAATGTATGTATGTAAAAGTTTAATAAAAATTAATGAAGAGCCCTTCCTCTAAAAATATAGTAACTGGAGAATTAAAAAATAAAAAGTATTTTTCAGTATAAAAAGCTTCTTTCTGACCAAATAATAATAGAACTAGCAATCTTCGGACCAGACAAAAGCTCTTGTAATCCAAAACTGAAAATACATTAATTTGGTAAAAGATATGAGTTTTTTCCTAATTTATGAAAAATCTGAAGGAATATTATAACCATTTTAGAGGTAATTCTTTGAATGTATTACTGCCCTGACCTAAATTAATTTTTTAAATTTAAATTTAATTAAAAATAAAATATTAATTATGCAGACAGTAATTATAGACATAATGTAACACCTAATGAATGACAACTTGTACAACTTATGCACATTCTGATTTATTTTTTATCAAATTAACATAAATTAACTAACAGTATCAAAACTCTTCATTGAAAACTAATAACTGACCTGAGGTTGAGGGGTTGGTGGTAGTGGTGGTGGAGGAGGAGAAACAATTTCCGTTGTTTCAGTTGGAGTTGGTTCTTTTTCTTCAGTATGATTGTGCTGCGGGATAATCCTAGTATTGTTTTGTCCAAATAATCTATTTAGCCGCTCTCTAGCAAGCTGAGCATTGATGTCTCGTTGTAAGTCTAGTTCTGCTTTCTTGTGGCGCCAATGTTTATCATAACGGATCCCAAACAGAACGATGAAATACTCAAGTAATGCTAAGAACACAAACAAGGTACATGAAATCAGCCACACTTCAATACATTTCAATTCCAAGGCACTCGGAGAATTATTCCTGTAAAATAAGTAATGGATTAAAAAAAAAAATAAATAAAATTTTTATAATGATAAAGATAAGAGATTCATTGTGACTTGCCTAATGGTATCAAACATAGTGACTAATGACAATAACGTGGTAACTAACAGGACCATTCTTCCTGGTACTACCTCTGGCATCACCACAAAGCTTCCCCAGGACATGATGACGAAAAGTGTGCTAGGAAGATAACTTTCCAACAAGTGGCTCCGTATCTCTCGACTCATCGTGATCAGCATCCTGGCAGTTGAATGGTTCCCTAAAAGAGCAGTAATTCATTTCTTGTGTCATAGAAAAATAAGCACAGCTTTGTTTGAGAAACATGTTCTTAAACAATTACCTTCTCCATAAAATACACATTGGCTATCATTTTGAGCCTCAAAGGTAACAACATACTTTGGTAGCCTGTAACCATCTTTCCCAAAATCACTTGGAAAACTAAGTGAAGATTTACCATGGAGCCATTGAAAAACCATAGATTCTTCAGTGTACTTGTCTAAAACAGACATGAAATAGTGAATCCATATTTATAACTTAGTAGGATAGGATAAATCAAAAATTATATATTTTTCATAATCTTCTAATGGAAAAAGTCTAAAAGTTTTCATCGATGCTTTTCAAGGACATAAAATTTAATTCATAGCACCTATCAATGTAGAACATTAAAATCAGAAGAATGGAAGTTAATTAGACTCACTGGAATTTATACTCCCACATTAATGAATTCATACAAACAATAAATGGAAAATGTGAGTAATAAAGCATTGCGACTTTGATTTAAATTACCTAGGGCCTTCATACATCAAGCATTAAACCAATGAAATCCACTATTTTAATCACAGGAGCCCATTTTAGTTACCTAAATTGAGTAGGGTTAATTATACGAGGGTGGTTTGGAAAGTTCTCGGAATGTACTAGAAAGAAGTACATTCCTGTGTACCTCTGTGGAACTGCTGTTATTTTTCAACATAGTCTCCCTGTATACTAATGCATTTGGTCCAGTGATGTTTCAGTGCCTTGATCCCATCTCGAAAATGAGATTCCTACAGTCCTGCAAAATACCTCTCCAATTCGGCTGTCAGTTCTTCCATTATCAGAAATCTCCGTCCACCTAGGAAAATTTTCAGCTTTGGGAAGAGATGAAAATCTGATGGTTCCAAATCAGGTGAATATGGTGGATGTGGCAACAATTCGTATCTCAGTTCATGAAGTTTTGCCATGGCAATAGCACTTGTGTGCAGGCTGACATTGTCCTGATGAAAGAAGACTTTTTTCCTTGCCAAACCAGGCTTTTTTTAACATATCTTTTCCTGTAATTGGTTTAGGAGGTTTGCGTAGTATTGTCCGTAGTTGTTTGGCCAGTAAGAAGATAATCTATCAGCAGAATGCTTTTTGCATCCCAGAAAACTGAGGCCATGACCTTTCCGGCCGAACGTACTGCCCTTGCTTTCTTTGGTGACTCAAAATGTTTCCACTACTTTGTCTCCGGGGTATAGTAGTAGACCCAAGTTTCATCTGTAGTTACAAACTGGCACAAAAAATCTTGTTGCTTGCACTGAAAACGGGCCAGATTTTGTTTGGAAATTTCCAATCCGGTGCGTTTATGGTCCAATGTCCAGAACCGCGGCAACCATCTTGTGAATAATTTTTTCATTCCCACTTCTTCGGTTAAAATGTGATATACCCGTTCAGATGACATCCCTACAGCTTCAGAAATCTCAAGCACTTTCAGTCGACGATCCTCCATGACCTTTTTATGCACTTTTGCGATAAATTCTTTTTGCACTTTTTAGCCATCCACTACGTAGATCATCATCTAAGCTCTCCCGACCAAATTTAAACTCGCTGGTTCACTTGGTAACAGTTGAATATGAAGGAGTAGAGTCCCACAGTGTGTTCTGAAAGTCGGGATGAATTTCTTTTGCTTTTATACCTTTCTTTACAAAGTACTTAATCACTGCTCAAATGTAAGTTTTTCTATTGTTACAAATCACTACACATAAACAATAACAAAGAGTTGTCATTACCACTCACGCCACGTGTTCACTCACAAAGGATGTGTGATTATTGCGCGGGAACTTCGTTGCTCTAGCACTGATATCTAGCAGTGATTCCGAGAACTTTTCAAACCACCCTTGTATATGGTTGGCTACCTTAACCTTCTTGAGAAATATCATAACATCATGGCAATAACAAATTAGGTAGGTACAATACTTTTAAGAGATGTCAAGCCACAGATGTTTTACTTGATTTCATTTAAAGAAATAACATATTTTTTTTTAATCATTTGTTTTAATAGAACTGAAATCGTGAGTCGTAATAAATTAGCATTCATATATACAATATAATATTTTCAATAAAAAAGATTAATACTTAAAAGAATGTTAGTATTTGTTTGAAAATGTCTCAATTTCTGATTTTAATCACAATTCAGGAATTTTAGTTTTTTTTTTGTTGTATAATGATTCAACTCATACTTATTGAAATATTCTTTAATTACAAGATTTTAGAGAAATAAATTGTTTATGTACGAGACCTTCATATTTTTAAAATTGCTTAGGGTAATTCTTTGAAGGGTACAAATCCAAATCTAAGAAAATGTATTAGATCTCATTGAATAAATTCAAAACTATGTTTAGTACTAATTTTTTATCAAGTTAAATAAAATTTGAGTTTAAATTAGATTAATGATCAGAAAAATGTGTACTAAAATATAACTATGGCAAAACTACATACATCAACTCATAAATTAATTCAATCTAATCTGTTTATTTTTTTTTTAAGTGGAGGCTTACATATAATTACTCATTTTGTTCATAGCTTAAAAGAATCTCTCAAAATTCCATTGATTACTATTATACATTTTGATTAAAATTAAATTAAAGAAATGTAATGATGTTAGGAGGGAAAAACAAAACAAAATACCTAAGTAAGATGATGAAATCATACTTACAACTACTAAAATCCACAGCACATTTCTGTACATCCAATGGATACAAAACAAAGTCCATGTCACATTTTATCAAGATAGTTGCCCTGAAATTTAAAATATCAATTTTTAAAGTGTATTAAAAATAGTGATTATTGATGTGACAATAAACAGAAATATGTAATAAACAATAAAAAGAAATATGTTTACACATCCATTCCATAAACTCATCACAATGACAACTATAACCTGTTTGATCAATAAAAATTTAGGAATCAAAGAAAACCCAAAAAATAATAACCAGTCTAAGCGAATTCAGAGGTTTGATACTAATATTACAATAATTGCCAACTACTTACATCTCATAATAATAGAGTGTGTTATAATCCACAATAGAGTATTGTGTATACATATAACCCACATGACACAGTGACATGTGCACCATAACAAAAGAAATTATAATTACAATTCATTTACATTACTTATAAACCCTATGAACTCATTCATCATAGATATATTTCTTTTTCAACCACACATCTTGTTAGAGATTGTTAGTATTTTATTCTAATAATTTGATTAAAATGTATAGTATTTTTCATGAATGTATAACTAATTGAAAATGATAGATGAATTTTAAAAACTTAGCGAACATTACCTTCAATGAACATGAGTTCCCATTTCTTTCTTGAGTTCTAGCATCTTAGAATATTAAAATATTCTTAAGACGATCATCATTTGGAACCGCCTGGCTGTCAATTGAGAAGTAATCTAGGATGAACCAAAGTTGGATATCTTTGATATTCAGCAAATAATAGCCAATTTTGGAAATTAAAACATCCTTTTTCATGAACACCTTCAAAGCCAACATGTTTTCAGTTGCCATAAATGGTACAGTACCTTCATCAAATTTTTTTGTTTTGTTTTTAAAACCAAGAATATTTTCAATAAGTTAACACGAGAGAGTACATATAAATAAATGAAGGTTAAAATAAATATACATTTTTTTTAATTAATGAACCACATTAGTGGGGCAAAATATCTATAAGTCCTGTAATTGTATTGCTAATAAATAAAAGGTACTATAACTATTTATGAACGGAAACTACCACTACTACAAAGTTGAGGCAAAGGTGGATTGTCTCCCTCAGTCCAGTTAATAAGATTATGTTCAGGCATTTGAGTAGACTGGAAATGATCTTTGAGTAACATACTTGAAAAGTTGCAATGCATTTGATAAGCCTCGCTTTCTCTTGCTGGATCCCCACACATTCTATAGAGATCTTTCAATATCGCTGATGCCCACAGTTGAACATGCACATCAGGAATCCTACTCGCAAGTTGCATTGCAGGTGTAACCATATTCATACTTTCTCTACTGTTACCAAGTGACAAGAAAATATGACCAAGAAGTACTAATGAACAGGAAGTAAGCCGATTTGAATCTTCAGCATTTGCCATTTTTAATGCTTCCCTTAAAAATCGTTTAGCTTCATTGTGCCTAGATTGGAAAAATGATTGCAAACCTAAAACATAATAAGCTGCTGCTCGTAAGCTATGAGAATGTGATGGTAGCGTGTCAGGATTAATGTATTCTAACAGAGCATTAAACTCAGCTTCTCGTTTCTCTCTCAAATATACAATTCCAAGATTAAGTTTAGCAAAAGTCCAGAGATCTCTCTCTTGAGAACAAGCTATTGCTGCATTGAACTGCTGTTCAGCGTGTTGCATACAATTCATTGACATTGCATACAATCCAATAAGAACATGCAGTTGAGGTTTGTGGGTTTTAAGTAGATTAGGATTAGCAACACAAAGAGCTGATGCATTAGCCATTTGAGTCAAAGCAATACACTTCTGTCCCATTACTAAACGACACATAACCATATGTTCCAAAAGCATCAACTGTAAAGCACAAAGAATTTTACTATTATCAACTATCTTCAATTTTTCAATTTGTAGTAGAGCTTTATCGGTATATTTTTGAGCTTTATCCATGTATCCTGCCTGCATACTATGCATGACAGTAACTAAATAAACAAGAACATATAAATGCTCTTTAGGCATCCATATAAACATATCACCAACATTAGCACCACTAACAACTTCATCTGATGGCCAGGAAGGCTGCATTATAACTTGAATACTTTGCTGTAACTGTTTCAAACACGGTTTAACACTTTTAACTTGTCCAGCCACTAAATAATGACACACCTGAAGCACTAGAAAAAACACTTTGAGATATTCCTTTTGATACTGATTTCCTTGCCAGGTTTCGAGAAGATGACTACATTGATTTAGGAGCTGAAGCACATCAGAAAACTTTTTATCAATTAACATTAACATACACCTACTAAGAAGAAATAATAATCGTGTATAGTTAGCAGACGATATTTGAGCATAATCACTTCCAACGCTCAGAAGACTGCAAGCTAGTTCATAATCTTTCTCTGTAGCATGAATCTGAGCAAGCTGAAATAATAGTCTACAATGCCAATAAACATTATGCTGAGATAATTCAATTGCTTTCCTTAGAATTGATTTTGATAAAGGCTTCTGGTTCTGCTGTTCATAGACACTCGCCAAAACACTAGCTGCTTCAAATTTCACATCATCAAAGGTATTAATATTTTGAGAAAGATGCCAAGCTTGTTCTAAATAATTTCTTGCAAGATCTGTATTTTTCGTATGTGTCAACAATATATTACCAAGCTGAAGATGTGTCCTAGCTTCAACCCGCGTAGGAGGCTTAAAAGTAAACACAGCATTTAAGCACTGAATGCATTTTCTTATATCTGGAGGATTTGAAGTACGAAAATGTTCCGCCAAACCGAGTAGAGACAAATACCAAGCATCCTGTGATGAAGCCATTTTAGAGTTTTTACAAATTAAATCACAATTGTAACAACAACCTATCAATTAAAATTCCAAAGTTCTAATCGTAGATTAAACCATCAGGAAACAAATAACTTTCTCAAGACTAAAATAAGAAAAACCGTTATACAACAAACCCCTTAAACTAGACCAACACTAAACTTTCGACCCCCACTCCGCTCAACTGTACTGATAGCAGTCTGGACAGAATCGATACATATGAGCATGCGATTCTTAGTTTTAGTTATATATTCTTATTAAAGTTCTGATAATTCAAAACCAGAATTTTTAAAACCAATTACCAGATTGAAATACTATAAAACTATTATCGTGTTTTTTACAGTCGTAAATGATCGCAATAATCACCAAATATTATTATAACTATCGATTTAAAGGCGAAAAACTACATCGATCCGACGTCCTACTTCAGGCGTTGTCACGCTCTAAATAGAATAATAAAAATTTGGCTCACTGGTGTAATTTTTTGATATTAGAGAAGTAACCCAAGCAACTTTTATAGTTAGTTCTTATGTTTTAATATAAGTATTGATATTGTAAATATAAAAGTATTCTTAGCAAATTTAAATGGTATGAAAAGAACAGTAACCATATTATTATATAAATACAATCCTCTGTTTTATTTAAGCTTCATATCTTATTTATAGAACGGTGGTCTTTGGTTCATTCACTCAAATGCAATTGTTTGTTGATCAGTAAGAACTGTGGCTATTTACTGAGTTGTTCAAACTTATACCTAATCTCCCATCTTATTAACATTGAATGTAAGCTGTGGGCTTATTTTCTCCTTTAGTATTTCTAATCTGCCAAAAAGAAGGGTATCCATGTTTGGTTACCATTGTTATCATTGAATTACAAGAGTGAACCCCTCTTCAAGGGTTTACCAAATACAATAATTTTATGGGAATGTATATCGAGATCAGAAGGACGCAAGCATGAGAATAAACTTTAGATTTGAACTAAAGGAGTTATAGGATATGTAACAAATATACATTGTATATATATTTTTTTATTTATTCAGAAAGTACATCCAAAGTGGTTCAAACAGATGGTTACATATAGCAGTCAGTACCAAAATAGCATACAAAAATGACAATAGAAAATAAAATATGTTTTAATTATTGGGGGATTGTGGAGGCTGCTATGGTTTATATGCTAGAATTGTAGAATTTATATAATACAATCATATACAATTGTTATCACTGAATGAAAAATAAAATAAGAAAATTAATGAAATAACTTTTGTTTAAAAAGTATATAGTATTTATATAAGATATAAGAAAAGTAATGGAACTAGCTAATAAGGTTGTGAAGAATTCATGTACTTCGGGTTATTGTCAGGGAAAGGCCACTTCAACTCTGATTACTATTGTGAGATGTGAGTATCTCTTGGGATCCCAAAAACATATCAAAACTAAAATTTCATTAATATTTTCTAGTTTCTAGTTCAGCTAAGATCTCTCAGAATTTCATTCAACCATAGTTAAGGTGAGGGGCAATGAGATAAGGAGTTGACATGTGCGAATAAAAAGGCAGTTGTGATGGCCTGAGATTCTTATTAGGGATTATTTTTAGGAACCTCTTAAAATTGAAAATAAAAAATTCAGGTCATAACATGAGAAATTTAACTCCTTGTAGTACAAAGTAAACTTAATTTTTATTTTTCAATTATAAATGTTACAGTATAAAAAGGGTCAATCTATGTTTTACATATTTATTTTTAATATTCATTTACCTATTATGGCTTAGCTTTCCATGAAACCCAACTTAAATTCAACAATATTAATGTTTATAATTCATGATTGACAATATTTATGATTGTTGATGATGTTTATAACGATATCGATGTTTAAATTGATAGTAAAACCATGGTATAGTAATGATACAATCTAGGTGGTCAAGAAAGGTATTCAAAATACAAGAAAAAAACATTTATTAGAAACCAGGTAATTAATAAATAAACTTTATCAACAATTGTGTGTACCTTTCTTCAATGTCACTTGGACATCTTCCAGCAATTAACTACATAGGATAAACTAATTATCTTCCAAAAATGAAATAAATATTAAAAACACACACTCAAATGCAGATTGATCCATCCTGCACAATACCATCAATATAATAGTTTAAGATTATGTAAATTACTACTGAAGGGTGAGTTGCAAGGAATTAACTCTATTTTTGTCCACTTTTCAAGAGGAAGAAAAAAAATTACTAAATTTAATTTGGAAAATAAATCCTTTGAAGTGTCCGAATATTAAATGTGGACAGTTATAATCATTTTTAAGCTTTTTATAAACCAACATTTCTCTCAGCCATGTTTTGATACCCATTATTTGCATTATGGTACATAACTCTTTCACCAAACTCCTTAAAATACACAAGATCTTCATGATGTCCTTCTAAAAAGAAACATGAAAAATTTTCAGAAAGCCTACAACCAGAGAAAAACAAAATATTTACATCTTGCACTTGAAAAATTAATGTTTTTTTTTCTAAGAGCTGATGTACCCGAGCGGGATTATAAAAACTAACACTCAGAACTGAGCCTCTTTTGAATTAATTTAAAGAGTTTTTCTTGAACTCCCTAAAGGGGTCTACCTTCAAGCAATATAAGTTGTATAGTAAGTATATATATATAGGACTGCATTCTATACTGAGGTCCTCCTACAAACTTTCCGGAAGCTCTTGTTACAAATGAACTCCAATCTATGGAATACCTCTAACACAAATAATTTATTTTTTCAACAGTTACTCCACTATTCAAGAAAAGCAGCAAATGAATTTCTGCTGAAATTCCGTCCGTGAATAAAGTCGTAGGGAGTGTTAGAATAACAAAAATTTAGAGGGACACTTACACAATTAATATAATTGATTCAGTATCTAATTACGTCTATATGTTAACCGTGAAAGGTATAAGTTGGAGCAATAATATTGGCCGAAATTAAAAATATTTGATTTTTAATGAAGCTCCTTCAATATTATTGACGGAAAGTCAATATTATTCACATTGTAAGGGGTATATTGAGAAATATTACGTAAGTAATGTATTTCTCTTAAGTGAAATATGACAAATCTTTGAAACAATGACCTAAAATCGTTTTCAATCACCTAATAAAAAGTACCTATTCGCAAGTTCACCACACGTATATTGTGATGGGACAAGATACATCGATAGCAAAGAAAACGGAATGAAAGAAGTGAAATGTGTCCAAAACATTTACGCGATGCTATTTGTCGAGTATCGAAATAATTAATCTAGAAATAACGTGGAGGAAGGAGTATACAAATAGCAAATAGGAGAAATAAATACAATTATTCGACCAACGATACACGACGTCAGGAATGATTAAATATAATGGAATAGATCAATTGATATCTGACTTAAGTAAAGATATTGTTAAAAGTTCCATTGTTTTCAAGGAAGTGCTTAAATTCAATAATTGGCTTCCATTGACTGGGTTAAGTTATGGCTCATTATTTGATTTTTTACTTTCTTGCACATTACTAATTAGATTGGTAATAGAGTGGTGAAACAATCTTGCCAATTTTATATTGGTATTTTAAACCACAATTATTTTTTTATCTTACATAAATACCAACAAATGATTTGTTATTTTGATTCTAGCAAACTAATTTTTTATATAGATTATCAATTAAGATACATAATTATTTATTTAAATAACTATTAATTATAACAATTTTGAAAACTATAATATTTATTACATAAATATTTTTCTTTCTTTAATTCATTAATTTGAACAGTTTATTATTATTTTTTTCTAAATTAACGTGTTTAAAACCAATTCTTAGTTCGCAATTCAGTAGTCCAAGGTTGGTACTTCTTTTTTTTTTCTCTTCAAATTTTCGGAAATAGGGTAAGCTCTTTCAAAAATGTAACTTATTCTGTTTTAATGCTTAATTTGGGATATTTAATTAAACTATAGTTTATAATATATATTATAATATATGAGGTTATAAGTATGAAGTTATTCTTGTTGATTAAGAGATGATTATATTATGGTAGCAGTATTCTTAAGTTAGAGCCAATTTGGGTTCCAAGCCACCATTTTTTCTCACAGATAGTTGTTCAGTACACTGCACTGCTCCTAACTACAGTTATAGATTGAATGTTTATGAATTTATTTGTTTCATTTTACTAAAAGTATTAGGTTTACAATCTTAGTGGTAAGAAAATGTTGTCTTTGTGAGACTTTTTGGTAGATTGTATTTGATTTATTTTGTTTCGATTGGTCAAGTCCAGAATTGTGGCCTAAGCATGTACATAATTATCTTATATACTCATTTACTCATCCAATATACTTATTTTCATACATTAGTATATTCAAAATACTGTATATTCTTATGAAGGCTGATTTAGTTCCAATTTCTAAAATTTCAGGATTTACAATTCTAACTCTTTCTAAAAAAAAAAAAAGTTAATTTCTGATGAAATGAATAAATATAAACGTTAATAAAAATTTTTTTTTTTCGGTACAATGCTTGTCTGAAATTTTATTTATGACTGAATCAACTTAAATATTTGCAAAAGAAATTCCACAAATAGCTATACAAGGTAGTTTGTTAAGTAATTCCATATATATTTTTTAAAGTCTAAAAATGAACATTTACCGAATTATGGTAAGTAGGAACCGAATTGGACTGAAGACCTGGCTTTGTATTGAAGGTATATTACTCAAATTATTTTGAGTTTTGTTAATGAGAAATATTTTGTGAATAATTGAAGTTTCTTATTAAATACTTCAGTTATGTATTATTGTTGATAACTATAACAATTTCTTTTGAAACCTATTGCTATATTTGGTGATAAATATTAGAAGGCTAGCCTAAATTTTCTAATTGTTTGTTCCAACAATTTATACTTGGTTCTCATTATGGTCATGTATATAATTAAAAATTATTAATTGTCACCAGAAGGATTTTCATTGCATTCAATTGATTACCCATCTCATGATCCCTCCCACCCGTTCAGTATTTCAGTATTAAAATGACTGTTGAAGTATTTTATGTAAGACTGCTCTGGTCTTAATTGGCTCTGCTTCTGTAGGGTATGTAATTTCATATTTACATAGGGAAGTGGCTACTCTATTGCCATCATATTGCAATTAGCCACTGTTCCTCCAAGTTGGTGAAACACTCGCACAACACTCAACACATATTCTGCTTACTACTCACAACATTTGCACACAAAGGTCATCCATACTATACTTTTCCTTTTAAAATATTTCTGGATATGATACTTTAAAATTTCTAAAGAGAGTGAGTACCCTTGCTATATTAAGCCCATTAATAGGGATATGCTGTCTGATGTCACCTATGTCTTTTTTAGACATATATTTCTTGAACTTAATGATATTAAAAATTAAAGTAGTGGTACCCTCTTATTTATAAAACTTATTGTATTATTATAATAATTTATAGCTTATTGTATAGTTGTATATTTTGAATAGCTGATGAATTGAATATGTAATTAAGAAAGGTAGATGGTCTGAGTGGTGATCAATAAAGTAGTTCAAATAGTACAAACTTCGCTTTGTAGAGCTCATTAGGGCTCTCATCCAGCAAGTAAACAAAAGGCTGCCTTTTGTTTTTGCCTGCCTTTTGTTTGCTTGCAAGATGAGAGCCCTGATAAAGTTCTGCAAAATGGGGCTAAATGTTGGTGTGTACTAAATACGGATTTTTAACTACTCCAGCTAAATTTTTTTCTTCTATTCAGACCATCTTCCTTTTTGGATATTTGTACAATCTTATTGTATTATGAAAAAACACTAGTAGTATTATTAATTAATTTGAAAATAATATATAAATAAAAATAATATTTTTTTAATATTAATCCATTTATATATATAAAGTGAAACTTTATTGCCATTGGGACAAACTTTTATCATTTTAATCCTGTTGCTCGAAAACCATTTACAAAAATGATATTAAACATTTTACTGGTAATAAGTTTTTTATTATTTTAAAGTTTATTTTTTTATTTTGGAGGCTATGACCTTAAAAAATGGAAGTTATTACTGCCTGTATTGTCATTGTATTTAATTATGCTTGTGTAGCTATTATCCGCTGTATCTGCTCTGTTTGTTACCTCCTTTATTGAAAGAAATTGGAATTAATAAGTAAGTACTACATTTTATATTTTTACCAGAGATTAAAATTGTTGTTGAGACAGGCACTTCTATACCCCCTATATAAATATACCCCTATATATAATAAAACTAAGAACAATCATTTATATTTTTTCGAATTTGTTAAAAACTTGTACAATTTTTTAAATATTAATTTTTTAAAAATATAAATTACTATTTAAAAATGTTAGAATCAGCTGCTAGTTCTTCTTCTGGTGAAAAATTGCCCAATAATTTGTTTTAAAACTCAACAATATAAACTCAGAGAATTTTAAATTATATATACAATATGTTCATAATTTTCTTATTTTAAAACTAAACAATATAAAATATTAAAATTTTGAATTAAAAATTCAATCCAATTATTAGTGGTGGGAAGGAGATAGTTAATGAATGAACAGAAAACTAGAAGAAACAATATATAGTATAAATAGATTTTCCTCATGAATATTAGGTTACCATAATTTTTTTTTCTTTTATAGGTTATAATAATCATGTACTACATCATTAGCAAAAATGTGAAATCACTTACTGTCAAATTTTAATTCTCAGAAGAAACAGACAAACTTTTAAGTAACTGAATTTTCATCGTACCAAGGCTTGTTTTTATAGTATTTACTACTACTACTACTAGTATTAGTAGGTATTAGTATGACCGACCACTAGTTCTGCGATGCAATGGTCTAATGTCAGATTCCGGTCTCCTCTACCAGCTTCCATGAGTTATCTTTGTCTTGTGTTCTCAAAGATTTCTTACTCCTTTATTTGCTTATAATAAATAAATAACATCTCTTACACTAAGGATTTTCTAAACATCACTTCTTATACCATCTGCTTACCTCAAATTTGGCCTACCATGTTGCCTTACTCCGAAAAGAGGCTCTGTTAACAGTCACTTTGGTATTTGCTTATTGTCCATTGTCTGGCAACTTGATCGCCCAATCTTAGTCTCCCTATTTTGATGTTATACGGCACATCCATATTATATTAGAAAAGTATTTACTAGCAAATTGTGAACTATCAAGTACATAAAACTAACAATTAATTGTTGTGCATTAAATTTGTAAATAAAATGACCCAAAAATTTCGGACTTTTATGTGGTTTCAAACTTTTACTGATGATATGTTATTTTTCTGTTAGATTTAAATGATTTTATACTTGTTACTTACTCTTAAATTGAAATTTCTTTATTCATTATAAAAATAGAAGCAAATTTTTCATAAATAAAGAAAAATTGTTTTTGTTAAAATATTCAACCTTATATATTGATCTCCAATATAAAACTGAGTTCAATGCACAAATTCCTATAAAAATTCAGAGTATCTAAAATCAAAGTAATATAAAAAATTCAGGAGTTGGTTTATAATGAGCATCTGGAGAAGAATATGACCTATGAAAGGGAAAAACTTAGTACTGGAATCAGAATTAATGGTTTCAAAACAAAAGAAATATGGGTGAACAGCAGGAGTGAGGAAAATATTTAGGAAAAGAAACAGGTTTTAGAAAGAGTAAAAAAATTCTACTACCCTGAAAGAATTGTTAATCAGGTCAGAAGAGCCGATCAGGAAATGGAAAGCTAGGATGGAAGAAAACCCTTGCAGGCATTCTCATAACTCTGGTAGTGTGGAGATTGCAAGAGATCTGAAAGGAGACAAAGGTTCTGATCAGCAACACCAAAACTCTTGTATGCATATGAGAAATGGAAAATCACCAGACAAGTGATGAAAAAACTGCAGATTTCTATAAAAAGTTGTCCCAGAAGTATACTGAGAGTGTGCGGTGGATACTATTTCCAATTCTTGATGTTTGGAAATTAACCAAGTAAGGACCAATCGAAATCTTCAAACATGGAGATGATGCTATTCCCTCAGAAAACACATTTACATAACTTGAAAAATCTTGGAATGGAATCTGCAAGGCCAGTGAAGGCAGGAACAGCCAAGAGAGATCTGAAAGCAAACTCAAAATGGAAAAGGAGGTGCGACAAGCTAGATATCAGATGTAGTTCTGGTCTTAAAGAACGTTCAAGAGATAGAATGAACTTTGTGTCTGCCCAATATCCCACCAAAGGGGTTCTAGAATTTAATCAATCATAACAAATAAAATTTATTTACAAAAAAAAAAAAACAATCTTTGGGCGGTCAGAATTCCACAGTAATAAAGAAATGCTATTTTAATTTTAATTTACTACTGCAATAAATAAGAGTTCTAAATCAAAGAAATTTTTCTGCATTTTTTTTTTTAGTATCTTTATCTTAGAGAGTATTTCTGTACCTCGGAGGGATACAACACTATGTCCATTTTTTTCCATATTGACTTTATTACAGAGTTAAAATCAGCTTTTCTCATATTTCTTAGAGGAATAGAGGACTATGTCCAAAACCAGTTAGAACCGGATATAGCATGTTTTAAAACAACACCAAGTCCACTTTCATTTAGAGGGATAGAACACCATGTGGTGTTTTATCCTTCTGAAGCATGTGAATTACTACTGGACATAGTGTTGTATCCCTCCGAGGTACAGATTTACAGCTCAAATTTTGTTCAAGAAAATATTGCCATTAGTTTAAGCTATACTTGATATAATTTTATTGCTTTATGTTTTATGCTATTTCTGTTTATTGGTTTTAGTAATTTAGGGAGGAAATATTGTAAATATTATATAAATAATATGAATATTAATTTATATTATTCTAAAAAAATGATGAAAAAAGCTTTCAAAATTTTTTTGATTTCTTTATTAAATAACCTCTAAATATTAAAATCAGTTTTTTTTATTAACATTATGTATTTTGGTTTTTACTCGATAGGTGCAGTGCAGTGGTCTTGATTTTACTATTTTTATTTCACATACATAAACAAATAAGCATTAATTTTGTTTATTTTCTATTACTTCGTCTGGTGCGGTTCGGGTGTGTTGCTCAGTGTATTTATTTGTAATATTTAAAAGTGTAGTGTGTGTTCAAGTGTTCTTAGTTTCTGCTGTAGAGTTCTGGTTTCTTTCGTTTCGAAATCTGCTGGGCTTAAAGACCTTGGCAGATAGTGAACTGCAAGAAAAGTGCTAATAACATCTTTGAGAAATCAAGAGTAAGTTGCCTGTTACATTATTTCTTTTTTATTGTTTTTTTTTTCTCCTATTGAGAAGCTTTTATTGAAAGATTTGTTAGTATGTTTATAAATATAACAATCATGTGTCACTGTTTATCTAGAGCAATTAATTTTATATCTATAATGAATAAAGGATGTATTTTTTCGGACAATTATGTTGATTGTATAGATTGTTGTGAATATCTTTTATAAATTATACTTTATTATTTTAATAAATTCCTAATGTTACTGGCACCAGTAACAGTAAAAAAAAGAAATGTCATCAGTATCAAGATAAAAAGGGCGAATTGAACAAATTGAGTGTTTCTGGATTTTTGCCTTTTTACTTGGATGATGGTATTGGTATTGGTATTTGTATTTGGTGGGAGGAAAAAGTCTGGCAAGTGGGCCTAGTAGTCCTTTTTGCCAATCCCTGACGGCTACCTGAGTTGCCACCTCGTACTTACCAAGGTGGGAGTGTCAAGATTCATTCTTCGGGACCACCGAAAAATGAATGTTTAACTGCCTCTGGTGGGAATCGAACCCACAATGTTCTGAACCGAGCGCATTGGAACCTGCACCCCAACCCGCACGGCCGTCACGTCCCTGGATGGTAGTAACTAGTTTACCTATGTGATACACAATTAGTATATTTACCAGGTTCTCAAAAATATAAACATAATATAGATTTTCATCCAAAAAGAATTTCTCAGACAGTTAAAGTAAAAAATGTGGCCTCCTAAATTGTCAGACTCATTTTTTTTACAGAACACTGGTATGTACACAATATTGTATAAGCTTGATTATTTATTTAATCCAATAATTTTTACCAAGTTAAAAGGAAATAGATAATCAGCATAAATAAAATAAAAAAAGGAATGAAGAAAAATGAATAAAGTAAATAACTAAAATATTAATCAACCAATGATTAACATTATGGAACTATAGAATATCAAAATATTTCATTCAAATTATAATTTAAAAATATTATCTTAAATAATCTATTAAATAAAAATGTAGGATAATTTTATATTAATTTATTAAATATGATCTGTCTTTTTTTAAAAATTTATGAAATAACTAAAGTTTAAAAAAAAACATCTGCCCATTAGATAATTATAGTTTTCCCAATGTTTCTATGATTTTTTTTTTTCAATTTCGAATTAAATGGAAACGACAAATGTGTGGAAAAAAAATATTAATGTTTTATTTGTTTATCCTGTGTTTCAGAAAATTATAATTATTTATATACATATAAACATTCCTTTTGAAAATGAGTTGCTGGCATCCTAAATTATATGATAATTTTATTTTGAGAGCTCCTGAGACCTAGAAAACAATTTAGAGTTTTCGTAAGATTTGATGGAAAAAGTTACATTAGGCTAAAGTAAAGATAGTTGATTTTATTCTATACTATATCACAGTTTTATTTCTACACTTGGTTTTAGCAAGCCAATATTTGTAACCTGCCATCAGAGCAATAATGTACCAACGTATTAAAAATAATTCATTGTTCATATCAAAATGGTATATATATTACCCCTTCTTTCTATTCTTCAAAATATGTTTTGAATAAGATAATAAACACTTTAGAATCTTATCTTCATGGGCTTTGCCACTCACAAAAATGCTTTTTCTCCCCAAAACTCACAAGAGATTGGTGACTTTTATTGAAGCTGTAAAAAAATATGTTGACATTGATGTTGTGATTTTGTTAGGTTGGGCAGAAATAGTTTGAAATTAACTTTTTAAATATTGTAAAATTAAGTTAAAAATACAAAACAAACTTATTAATAAACAACGAATCATTATATAACAACTTCAACTATTGTTTAGCATACATTTATTTATTTAAAACATAGAAATTAAATTTAATAAATAAATAGATTTTAGGGAAGAATAGATTTTTAAAATTTGTGAGTAATGAGTTTTTGTATTGTTTTCAGATGGGATCATCGACACCCAATAAATAACAGGTATCTAAACAATTTATTTGTACTATAAAATTTATTCTAACAAATTGGTGTTTGATATTTTTGTTTCATGTAATAATTTTATGGTATCATGTAATAGTTATTGTTCTTTTGTAATAGGTATTGCTAATAGGCTATCATGCCATTTTTTTATTATTAGTAGTTCCTTAGTTGTGTATTGTATTGAAAGGTTTAAAATATGCATATTTATCTTTTATCTGTAAAATTATTTTATCTCCCCCGTTGATGTACTTTCATTAGGCTACTGCATCATTGATTATAAATGATGTATTACCGCTTATTAAAGTTATATAGGAATTGTTTTTTTTGATAAGGTGAAGGTATGTCAATCTTTTATGATTGATTCTCAGCAGTTTTAGAAACATTTTTCTGTGGTTGTTGCAACTGTAGAAACTCTATGGCTTGACATCTTTTAAGGCGTTTATTTTGCCAGCTGGGTTGTTGCCATACAGTGTCTGCCACTCTATGAATATGACCTATGCGAGTCGTTGCTGCAGTTTTGATACTATTGAGAATGTTTTGCCACATCCTGGAAGTGTAAGAGTTTTTTTTGTTGGCCAATCAGTCATTATAATCCCTGTAGTGCTTGTAAAATTTTTCCTCTCTACCAGTTGCTTTCAACATATTTGAACAAATCTTTTATGTGGTAGAAATAAATAAATAAATGAGTTGAAAAGACCAAATGCCTCATAAAATGGCACACTGTTCATTCTTGAATTGTGTGATAACTAAATTATAGTTAATTATAAGATTTGTAATTATGTAATTTGTAAAATGATTGAGGCATTTGCAAAATAATCTTTCAACATAAATATAAATTTTATTGCTACAGATTACTGGATTAATAAGTAGGCAGACAATTGATATATCTTGGATTCTTAATGTTACCAGAATGAAACTGTTGGAAAGAAAGAAGTGGACCAAAGTTAAAAAAAAAAAATAGGGTATTGAAATCCATCAAGTAAAATTATTAATGTGTTGAGAAAGATACATCTTTTCCATTCATCCATTGAAATTTTAGACTAATATTCTTTATTATTATAAGCTTTTAATAAAAATTCCTGAAATGACTAATGACTGAGATGGTCTCTTTATGGCATCTATTCGCCTCTATTCTAGGTATTTACATCTGCAATCAATTATTAGTACAGGAACCATGCTCTATTTTAAAAATCAATGAAAATGATCAGGTTCCTAATGAGAATATTTGACACAATATGCTGAAAAGTTCTTTTGTCTTAAGTGAGAAAAATAAAATAAAGTCAGTAAAAATTAAACTGCCTGTTTCTGAATTTTTTTAAAGTCAATTTATTCCCTACCAAAATGGATACTTAGGACAGTGACATTTTGCTTAAATATCACCATTATTTAGGCACTGATCCAGCAATGTACTGCAAGTGACATTATCTTCCTTATCCTTCTTAAATGCCAAATACTCAGTTTTGATAATTATAATTTAAACTATAAGGGCTAGCCCCAAGATCAAGGAATCAATTCTTCAAATGGATTACAGATTAGACAAATCCAACAGTAGATTTTTTTTCTCAAATTAACATATTAATAATTTCATATCATATTAATGATTTTAGACTTGCTTTGCCCAACTCTGTTTTTGTTTTTGTTAGGCTTTGGCATACAAAAAGTTTTTTTTTGAAACTCCAACAAAATATTACTGATCTGATATTAATATTTTATATTAATCATGCTGTTTTGTGAATAAGCTACTTACTTAGGATGCTAGAATAAACTCAACTTGGGAAAAACTTATGTTGATTAATTTTACTGTAAAAGTTTGTATAGCTGGGTGGGAAGCTAGTAAGTATAAGGTGAATTTGTGAGTACAATTTTTTTTTCTTTATACATAAATTACTCTTCAGTATTGACTAAATTGTTAAATTATCAACAATTATTAAGTATTGATAATTTAACAATTTACTGCTGTCAAGAAAATTTTCCCACTTAGCTTTTGAGTGGGAATTATTTTCATGAATGACATTGCAGGGAAGTGCATAAACTTGAGAACAATTAGATTGTTTCACTCTTTCTTCATAATCGGTACTGTCATCATAATAGGGGCATTATTTTTTTGTTCACCACTGTTTTAAAATGTGTTTTTTATTTTCGTTTCATACAAAGGCCCATTAGTTTTAGAGTGGTTTATGCATGGTGTGCATAAAAATGTACCACTTTTATAATTAAAATGTTTACTAAGTCAATGTTGCTCTGCTCCATATATATTTTTCAACTATTAATTCACTGACCAAATGGAAAAATTAAGAAAAACATTTTTTTTTTCATATTTTCTCACAATTATCCCCTTTGAAAATGCCTTGATTATAATGACTAAAGGCCACTTACACTTTTGCCCGAATTTACCAGGGAGATGTTAACTATGGAAATCATAAAAAAAAAAAAATCTATGAAGAATCAATATAGATGAAAAATCTTATCATTATGTTATCCAAATTAGACCCTATGAATTATGAAAAAAATAAAATGATCAGTATAACTATAATGATTGTCCTATGAAGAGGGCTCAAAATCACATGTTGTATTTTTTTATTATCCCAGTTTACCCCAACAATAACGAATAGGTATGAGCATTTTTTAAATTGTTGTATACTAAGAAAGGTGATTGTTACTTGATGTTTTTCTTGCTGGAATCCAAATTAAATTGTGTATTTGTTTTGGGAGATGACCTCTTGATACTGCTGAAATATTTTTCCAAAGGTTTATTTTTTATTTAATGCAGACATAATACTTTGGAGTTTTTAGTTAATATTTTATTTATGAACAATCAAATACCATGTTTTAAAATGAAATCTTTCATTTAGAGGGATACGTTAAAATGTATATTTTGAGTTAAATTATTTTTATTTTTTAATCTTGTTTGCAAAGTATGTAGAATCTAAATATTATCATTCTAATGAAGAAATTGAAACCCATGACTTTTGCAGGGTCTATAAATCTAGCTTAATTTTATCCCCTGTTGCCACACTGGTTCATAACCATTCTTTCAACCTCACAAGGAACCTGTTACTGATAGTAATTACTTATAGTAACATTGAGATTGCTACTATTAAATATCTAACCAGGATATTGTGTTAGTTCCTTTGCTTTACTTAATCGTGGAATGTCAGGGTCTTCCTCATTTGGTTAGCTACACTGATGAATATGTTTTTGTGGTATTGAAACAAAACTTGATAATTTTTGTGAATCATTACTCTTTAATTATGCTTGGAACAGTAATTTAAGTCATATTGATAATTGTGGTTACATATTAATAGTTAACTAGTCTACATTTTAATAGTAAACCTAACTCACTATTATTTTTGAGTAATTAGTATTTATTTTTACATAATTCAAAACATAATTATATTAAATAATAGGTTGATCATTTTTTTCTTATATCTAATCCTGTTTTTTTATTTGAAATTATTTAAAATTTATATTTTATTTTATATGTTAATAATAACACTTTTTCTTTAAATTGATGTTACTTAATTGTCAGGGAAATCTATTATGCAATATTAACTACTTATTAATTTTTGAAAAGATAAAATCGTATTATCAGATGGAAATAAATAAATTAAAGAGAAATGTCATATGAATAACCAATATTTTCAGCTTTTTGTAAGTAATAAAACTGATTAATCAATAGTGAAAATTATTGAAGACTAAGCTTGAATAGAAATTCCATATACTCTTGAATTCCTTTATAGATGTAATTCCAAAACTTTATTGTTTAGTGGAATGAGATATAGTCAGACTATTTTATATGGTAAAATACATCTTTTTTTTTTCAATGGAGATGGAAATTATTTGCATAAACCTTTGTATTTTTATAGTCCTTATTGTAAAGTAGAATACCAATTCATCCATCCTGATAGTTCCACTAAACATAAATATGGGTAATCGTTCATTATAATCTAAAATAAAAAAATTAAAGAAAATATAAAAAAAAAAAAAAAAAATATTTTTTACTGGTCCATACCAATAATTAAATATATATTTATTTTTATAAATTTTAATTTTGATTATTACTCTGCTAAAATTAATGTACATTTATTTAGTACATATATTTAGTAACCCAACCTAACTGGTTGTATCGCTATCAAACCTCTGGATTACTTCAGCTATTTATTTAACATCAAATGTTATTATAAAATAATGTCATTATTTAGAAATGTAGTAAGGTAGGTTCCTAAAAATATTTTAGAAACCAAAATCAAATAGTACTTACCCCATGCTAACTCTGAGTGTCCTGTTCTGATAAAGTCTGACGAAAGTCATCTCTTGGAAGAGGGTGAGGATTTTCATATCCCTCAGCTGTCGTATATAGAGATCTGGCACCCAGATTTTCTGGTCCTTGTCCCAGTTTAGCTCAATGTGGTCACTTTCCATCGAGGTTACATTTATACGGTTGTCAATCCAATACACTTGGAGAAATACTTCCAACGAAATTTCCTAAAATAATAAGTCAAACAGGTTTATAAAAAAAATTTCAGGAGTAAAAGTGTATAATATTACACTGGACTTGGGTCTAACTATGGAAATATAATAAGATACTAGTAATCTGGTGTATAACCAAAACAACAGTATTTATTTAATCTTTATCATTCTCATTTATTAGTTTTTATTTTTTGTAAAATTTATGAACTAGCGGATCAAAGTATTGCAATTTTTAGTATTGTCCTAAATGAGATAACATTACCTCAGTTACCATTCAGAAAGTGTATCCGAAAATTATTGCTGTCAATTTTCCTGAAATTAACTCATTAAATATCTTATATGGTATTTATTGATTTTAGTTATCGGTATTAGTAATATATACCCATAAAACTCTAATGAAGAATATGAATTAATGGATTATCTGAATATGCAGTGTAAAATTTACATATTTGATCAATGACAAGTTAGTATGGAATTGTTTAAGAGCTCTTAGTTTCTGGGTGATGCAGCTTGGTGAGAAAGACTACTCAACTATATCTCAGGCATAGGTCCGAACATGGCTGTAGTAGATAATTATTTATTCGGTTAAATCAACCTGAGTCAACTATGTTGGTTCGGGAGTCCCTCATGCTACCCACCTAGCTTTTATAAAGTGAATACCCTTAATTAGAGGAAAACCTGGTGGTTGAGCTAGATCTTGAAATCACATCCTAGCATAACTGTCGTTCAAGGAACAGTGGTTACTTATAAAGTATCGAACCTCTGACCTTTCATGGGTTGTAGTGGTACAGGTTTAGTCTCTGAGTATGTCTTTTACTCAAGATTTTCCTTGCATAAATATCGTTACTTTTTTTTTAATGTATGCTCCCTTTCCATTTATTGGCGAGCTATTAATGAGCAGAATGGTTTTTGTTCAAAGCACTAGGTAAATAAATGAGTCTACTTAGTATGCTTGTATTTATGTTTTAGTATTTTTATAAGTTTTTAACGTGCGTTTCACTAAATCAAAGATAATTTTAAGTTCAACTTCTGCCTCTGATTAGTAAATAGAAAGAGAAACAACTCCACTATTTCGATTTCCTGTTTGTGTAAGTCAGTGCAGTCTGTACCGAATGGGACGGGTGTCCAGGATAATTCCGGTGATCGATCTTGTAAATATTTAATTTTCTTATTTAAAAGTATTTGTTACTTTCTGAATGTTATATAAAATTATGATTTTAACGATTATATTATTTGTTTCTGTTTTTAATCTCAAACTTTCTAGTCCGGTTAAAGAGCCCGGGACACCCACTTTAAAGATAAAGACGGCCTTTAAACATAAAACCTATAATTGACCATGACGCCCTTTTGAGAATAACCTATTGAGAATATTGGCTATAAGACCTTTGATGTTCATCCCATAAATTTTTTTTATGGAATGACCGAAATAATTTCGAATTGCGCGTTTGCCCATAGCAATTTCTAACATGTGGGACTTGCGTGTTTAATGAATATTTTGCATAAGCTCATCACTTAAAATACATTTATGCAAGAGGCTTAACTTTTTGCTATGATGTAGAAATACTTCATCACTATGTTTAAGAAAAAAGTGTAACTATATATAAAAAGTTTGAAAACTTCAGATTTCGATATGCCTCATATTATTAAAATCACCTGTCCTGCAGATGAACCATAAGAAAGTAAAGTTATAATTAATAATGATTAGGTATAATGAATGTTCAATTTACGAAAGCGATTGTTTTACTTTCAAGATTTTGACGTATCGAAAAACGAATGGATAAGGGATCATAGAAATAGAAGGATGGGTAGAAAAAAATATTTTTTTATATTATGTTATCTCGTTACAACACATTTAAACAAATGTTTCATCGAGGAAATAATAGTCTTGCGTTTTGACTGAGTAAAGAAAAAACTCAACAGTCAAAAACCACGCTTCAGAAATTTGAATGCCATTTGCATCATATTACTGCTTTAAAACGGGTTTTCTGTAGAAGCTATTTTAAAGACAAAGTATCGATTTCGCTTATTGGTTGAAAAGGAACTTATAACAGATATATATTCAATGATAATGAAATCAGTATGAAAATCAATTATGAAGAGGTTTACGTTTACGTACGTCAATGAATCTGAAACAAAATTACTAAATTTAAAATAATGAAAGGAGGATAATCAATAATCAATTAAAGATCTATTATTTCAATTTATAGATGGAGTTAATAACCAATGATGTTTTACGCCACTAAAAAACAAACAAACATACAGACCGTTTTGCGAGATTTGGTTATTTGGACTGAGGTTACCTCAAATCGTGGATTTCCGTTGAAAACTCGAATGCGACATTTTGCACGAGTACAATACTTTCCTTACTATAGGTAATATTATATTCCACATATAGGTAAATGAAAGTAATATAAGAATTTTTTTTCTGAAAAACTAACCAATCAAATTAAAATATTACGTTAGTTAGTGATTCTTTATGATTATTGAAGATTTATTTTTATTATATTTGCAATTATTATTACTTATATTAAAAATATATTTTTGATGTATATTTATTTACGGTATATTATTTTTTAGCCCATTAAATAAATCAAAATATCAAGTAAATAGTTATGATCTTAATTGTCTATTAAAATTGAGCGTGTGCAACAATTTTTTGCATAAAAAAGGGGGGGGCGGAGGTACAAAAAGATTCGGAACCTCTGGTCTAATACGTCATGATCTTACGCTTCTCTCTACAAAATGTGATCTATACTTTGATAACGTATACTCTATGAGGTTCTTGATGACTTTTGAAATTCCCTAAACTTTTGAGTTTTATAGGTAGCGTTCTGAATTGTATCAACTATTCTTATATAAATCAGAATAAATGTGGTTTGTTATATTTTATGTTTTAACTTAGCGTGCAGCAACCCACTCAATATCTCATTTACATATTATTTGTGAGTTGCTAAGGATTCTTTCCATGCGACCTCAACTTCAGCATACAAGCTTTCTGATGAGGAATTTATCGACCTGTTGTTCTTCTAGCAGTATTGTGATTAAGTTTCAAATAATGAAGAATTGAAAGTTTATCCGTCTTTTAATTTGATGTTTTAAAAATGAAAGATTCTCTTGTTTATCTTGTAATACGGTTGCATTTAACCTTGACTTTAACATACCATTTTTCTAAATTAGTTGTTAGTATTGATTTATAAAAGCTTTGAAATTTAATTAGAATCCCCAAAATTAAATTTTGTTATAAATACAGAAAAGTCTACAAACACTTTGAAAATCAATTCGTATTCAATAAATCATAAAACTAAGAAAAAAATTAGTATACCTTTTTTTAGGAGACTTTCGAAAATTGCAAATGAGATTACACATAAACTATTATGCATGCAGTTCAACTTAACGAATTTGAAGACAATTGAAAAAAATTGAGGTGATCCGATTTTCTCTTAAGGGAAGAATATGAAATAATCAGCTAGTGAACATACAAATAATTTCAGTAATTTAAATAAACATATTTTCTTCCTAGGCCACACCCCAACCAATTTTTTCTCTAAATATTTCTAGCTCTTTGTACTATATAATATTTGTTTTATTCATGCAGAAAAGCGCATTTCTTGCGTTAAATATAATGTTAGTAAATTTATTTATTATTTCATTAACTTTATGAGCGAAAGACTGATTTTTCACAATTATGAAATCATTACTCACTTCTTTGCTCTCGTCTACTGCAGATACTCGATGTATGAAGAGGCTTACGTTTACGTACGTCAATGAATCTGAAACAAAATTAATAAATTTAAAGTAATGAAAGGAGGATAATCAATTAAAGATCTATTATTTCAAACGATTTGTATTTTATTTTATTTAAAAAAAGTTTTTTTTTTCTTTTCAGTTTATTTTTTAACAAAATATAACATAGTTGCTTTGTGATAAGTAGCTAAGAAAAATGAGTTGCATAAGGTTGTACGCCGTAGCAATACTGTATTTATTGTACATATTTGTGTTTGTATAAAAAATAAGATATTTAGTTATGTGGAGGAAAAATATTCAATAAAAAATGTCAGTTTTTGGTCGTTGTGAAAAATGGGATTTTTGCTGGAACAATTTATCTTGCTACTTATCTACCTGATTTCTACATTTTTTCAAAATATTCATGAAAATAAAATGTCCTTATTATTATTGAAAACAGATAAGACAAATCGAATTATTATTATTTATTTTTTATTATGTAAAAACAACAGGTATTGTCAAATATTCTTTGTCCAGTGTCACTATTTTTAGTAGCCAACATCGCCGAAATAAGAGTCCATTTACTTCTTTTTCAACAAATGATATTTTTTTGATTTTTTATGTTATTGTTATCGCATATTTTAGCTGCGAAGATAGCTCTTAAGTGTTCTAGACCCCGAAAACAGCGCAGGTCTAGCTAGTTGAAACTAACTTCGTCATTCCTGGTAGAACTGTTAGTAAACAGGCAACCATTAAAAGTTGGTCTTGTAGTAGACAACAAAGAGTCAACACCGACCTAATTCTGTTTTCGTGGAATGGAATGCCCTACACTTTGATTTATGAAAGCATTTAACTTAATAATATCCTTAGTTATATGCATTGTAAATATTTCTAATTGAGAATATTGATTATTATAATTGAATAATTTGAAAATCCGGAAAATTGGGAACTTTTGAAACCTATATCAAAATGTGAAAATTGTGGCCAAATATCACTCAAGGTTATTGTTCACAAAATTGCATATAAACAATATTTAGATAAGCCGGTTTTCAGAAACGATGTTAAAAAAGTCACTTGTAGTCTAAGAGTTCAATTTTTTTCCTTTTTACAGGAAAAATCCTCACTACTTATACTTCCTTCTCTAATGATAATCGATTTATCCATCATCTGTTCCAATCTATGATATATTTTTTTCATTTTATACAATAAATGTTATGCCGTTTTTCAATTTCAGGCGCTTTTTAAATATTGCTCGATTTAACTATCTTAAAGTCTCCTCTTCCAGATTTAAGCTAATATTTCAAAAGTGATACAGAACCGCCTCTCCCCGGGGGTCTTAGCGCGGCGGGTCCGGCGGGGAGGAATGCCTTTTTTTGTGTTATGATCTGTTGTGAGATTGTGGTATGTCGTACATTGACCAACCTTCTCGCTATGTTTGTTTAAAAAGTCGGATAAGTACCGCTACCATGGAGTGGAGCGTTTCATGCCGTTTTTTAATTTTTGGGCGCTTTTTAAATATTGCTCGAATATAGTCATAAAATTATAGAAATGTAATGGGTTGATAAAATGTAATTTTTTCTAATTTATTATAGATTGAACCAGATTATGGATAAATGTAAGAAACATCGACAATTTTTTAATAATGAACTGAATGAACTGTAATGAGGGATCAATTTTATAATTTTTTTTATACCCTTTGTGATACTTCTAATTATATTTTAAGGAGTTGCTGTTATTTTTTACAAGTATAGTTTGAGTATTTATGATATACTCCCCTGGGGATGGTGGTAACTTTCATTAGAATATGTTGTAACATACAGTCTTTAGGTTTAGAAGCTTAGTATCAAGTGTTGTAAAAACAATGACCCAACCCAAGTTTTATATAGGCGATGCGGACTTTTGTAGCAGAAACTTCCTTTGACGTATTATACTTTATGCTAGATGGCAAAGGTTGTGAACTTTTATATACTGCCGCAACGATCCATCTTTTCGTCGGTGATTTAGAGATATCGCTATTTATTAATTAGTGAGAGTAAATTTTTTAAAAGATTCCAAAAAAAGGTTTATCTTCTCAGATATCAGTCAATTACTAAGTCAATGTTAATTACTATGTCAATCGCTTTGTTTGGTTTTATCAGGTTTAAAAGATACAAAATCACATAAATGCAAACCAAAGAGAGAAGATCTCACCTCAACAGCCTAAAAAAAAAATTGAATAGAGATAGCGCATTATTCAAAAAAAAGGTCAAGTACACTTACATTTTGTGTAATGTAATGTTTGACGTTTTCAGTATGGTAAAGCAGAGTGGGACTGTCCAGGTGAGGTGAGAATAGGTCAAGATGGAATTCAGCAGATCCAAGAACTTTACTTTTTTTTTGGCATTTGGGATCTACAAGCTTACGGCATAAAATTATTGTGAAATACAGAGTCGAAGGCTTTTGTGCAGTATATGGAGATTCGTTGTCTTATTTCTGTTGAAGCTAATCTTCTGTTCCCTCTGCAACTTCTTGTGATGGGGTTCAGTGCTCAAATAGGCTTGAAAACCAGTTTTCTTGTGAGGTATTACAATGTGTTTATCACAGAATTCTCGAAGGTAATTTTGTATGCCTTAGCGATGTCCGGCAGTAGGCTAATGGGTCTGTAGTCATGAGCCTCGTTCCAAGACTAACTCGCCTTGAGGAGTGGGAACTTCTATTTTGCTTCTCCCTCCAGTGCCTAATCAGCGTAGGGAAGCGTTCTGCCACCGGCTCCAATATTCGGAGTGGAAACAAGATGGCATATTTTCATATAGTGGAGGAGTATCTCAACCTCAAGTACAAGTTAGGGAGGTGAGTAATTCCTTCGCGCGATAGTTGTTTCAGGAGTACCGTTTGGACACGCTAATGGCCAAGGGCTTTGCCGTTAGCTCTTCTCATTGCCTAAAGTTGTTTCGGACTAACTAAGACGTAGTTGGTGTCTCGGGCCAAGACGGGGATGGCTAGTTGATATCCTGTGCCCTCTTCGATATCCCGCCGATAATGCTGTCAGAAGTTTGGCCTGTTAAGCGGGCGTCAAAAGGCGATCTCCGTCGAGTAGGCGGACGTTGGCGACTTCTTCGTAGCTGACATGGTCCTTTGTTCGTAAAAAAAAATAATTTAAGAACAGCTACTGTAACATCACTAATAAACTGACAACAGATACATATAAACACTAACAATTCACATTGAACTTAGTTGAGACAACCAAGATAACTTTCCAAAGTTTCATAACTTGATTTAAATCTGTAATACTCGCACCTTAACATGTTCCATGTAACAATTATAGGCTTATGGCAATCTGTATATTATAATTTATAGAGACGACTATAAAAAAAAAAAATTGTTTAGAAATCCAAAAAGATTCTTTGGAACGAAACAAAATAGTTCTTAATCTTAGGTGAAAATCAAAATTAGTTAGTGTGAATAACAAAGTAGTAAAAGAAATATAACCATTTTTAAAAATTATATTAATATATCTATTATCGTCATGTTAAACCTACTTATTTACATTTAATTTTATTTTGTTTTTGCAGGTATTGCAACTATTTACGTCTGCAATTTCAATTTCTGAGGATAATGAGACAGAGTGAGTTTTTAAAATTTTGTAATTCAAGAAATCATTACTTTCTAAACATTTACGGAAATCAAATTGAAAATATTAATTTTATACATTAGATCTATGTATACCCTAAGGGCAGGGTCGGTTACTTGTTGGTAAGAAGGAGATAAACCGAGTTAAAAGCCCCCCTAGACAACTCCCTCCCGCAAGTGCAGAACTGTAAATGAGTTAAACTGCTCTTGAACTGAGCCGCCGCTGACTCGGTGTTGATCCTGAGAGCCAATTACCTTGCTCCTGGGAACCTAATCAACTCTGGAATCCGATTATCCTTAGCCGGGGACTTCTTTACCAAGTGCTTTGATGTATCATTCTTTTAAGTCACAATTCTTAAGTACTATAGTCTAAGCTTAAAATGTGATTTGTAGAACTTTAAAGACTGGATTAAGAGCGATGTTTTAATTTTCTTTAAACTGAATTCCTGTTCCTTTTTAAATTAGGTACTCAGTTAAACTAAAGTATTTTTTTTTTCTTCTGAGCTATATCTGCTAGTATAATATCCCGTATTAGAGATGGAAATGGAATAGTTAGTTATTGTGTTGGTTCATTGCTACTTATTTCAATAACACAACATTTTCTGAAAATCTATTAATAAAAGACATTGAAAACTTCAACAAATCCTCTCTTAAACGCTAAAAAAGAACAAAACATGTTTTGCTACGCTAATATTATTCATGTATATATTTCATCTTTAAATATATATATAAATGTAAGATCTCCGAAAGTTCTTAACCTATTTACACGCATTATTTTTTAAAAATGTTCGGTTTCGTCCTGAGGAGGTTCATGACATGAGCAGGTGATACATTGATTATGACTAGACATAAAAATCTATATGCGTTACATACTCTAAAACAAAATTAAATTAAATTATAAGACTGGTTTAAACTGTGGAAATAAACGACTAAGTCACGGTATAAGACTTTATGAAACGATTCCTCCAATTTTTCTTGACAATATAAACATTTCAATAACTTGGACATTTAAGCGATAAAATTGTGGGATAAAAGCGATGAAAACATTGGGGCCATATTTCAAGAAAAAAATCGAGTAGGTTGGTCCATGTACGACATGTCACAATCACACAAGAGATCATAACACAAAAAAGGCAATCCTTTCCCATCGGACCCACCGCGCTAAGACCCCTGTGGAGCGACGGTCCTTTATAACGCTTCAGATATTAGCTTAAAACGGGAAGAGGAGACTTTAAGATAGTTAAATCGAGCTATATTTAAAAAGCGTCTGAAATTGAAAAACGCCAATTCTTACCCATCGGATCCGCCCCTCTAAGACCCCCGGGGAGCGACGATCGTATATAACTTTTGAGATATTTGCTTAAAACGGAAAAAAGAGACTTTAAGATAGTTAAATAAAGCAATATTTAAAAAGGGCCTGAAATTGAAAATCCTTGATCTATCCAGTAGAAAAAAACTTATGAACAGAATAAAACATTATTGGTGCATAACTCAGAAAGTATATAGTTTTTTCAAGCTTATTATATACCAATTGATTTTTTCCTTTCCTTAATATATTTCTGTTTCTATTAAATGATTTTAAATTCACAAAAAAATATAAAAACCTGAAGAAGGTTCAAGTAAAATTGGCAAACATCATACTCGCTTTTAGAGTCGTCTGAAATCCATATATCATAAAATTATTAACAAACACTGCTTATATTAAAAAAAAATTGTAGCTAAACATCATAACTATAATATGTATCTAAATGTTCAATTTCATCTGAATTGATACCAAACTATTTTTTATATAGTGCATTCTCAAGTCTTGCAATAACGAAACATTGCTAGTATATATATATATCATGTTTTTATTTTGCCTTTAGACTATGCTTATTTTCAATGTTAAGGTTTTTTTGTGTATTAAAGTAGTTTAATATTTTCACTTTCACTCTTCAGCATTGATAAAATTATTATAATTAATATTTCTCAATTTTGTTGATGCATGTGAAATGGCTCAGGTAGAGGTAGATAAATTTAAAGTCTCTAATTCACAAAATTCACTTGTACTACTACTAAACCTGTTAATATGTGAAGAAAATGGTCGGGCTGTGGACATCAATCATATACAAATAATTAAGACTTATTATTTATAATTAAGAGAGATAGTTGACCGTGGATGACGTACGAGAAGATGGTTGGGGGTGCGGTCAAAATAAAACACAAATAAGTTGGTGTAACCTATTTAATTGTTAGAGTTTCTAGCCTTCTTCAGGGCTAAGAACAGAACAAGATAACATCCACAGTAAGTATAGAAAATAAAAAAGAAAGTATAAACAGAATAACATAAAATGAATAATTTTACAAAATAGAATTAATAAAATGAAGTGATGAGAGAAGCGGGAAATAAAATGTATACATAGGTAATTGAAAAAGTGAGTAAAATAACATAATTAAGGAAATAAAATAAAAATGAAGTTATATAATGGAAAGAAGAATGAACATATTAGTTATTAATAATTTAAAAATTGAAATATGGAAAGAAAAAGAAAATTGAGAGGAAGAAAATATATGTAACAATAATAATTGATAAAGAGGCAAAATATAAATAAAGTATACGATAAATAGGTTATACCAACTTATTTGTGTTTCACTTTGACCGCACCTCCAACCATCTTCTCCTCGTAAAACCTATTTATTTGTGCTGAAGTTTCGATCTGAATTTCAGTTCTTCATCAAGGTGACTCGTACAGAGAAAATCTGCGGAAACTTCGTATGAGTCTCCGTTGTGGAGGTCTGGAATTCAGGCCGAAACGTCAGTAAAAATAAATAAGTTTTATTTATTTGGGTATCATCACTGATCGCACCCTCCTTCTATAACAGGAATTATCTAACCCCTTATTGGACCCTTCTACTATTTATTTTATCTGATCCTTTTTTTTTTCTCTGTTTTCCTTGAAATTGTTTGTGTTACCAAGTTGAAATGTAATATCGAGGAAAAAACATAACCTGAGGAATGAAGTTGTTATTTCTTGACCTTATTCTCTCTGAATTATGTAATTCTTTTAGCCCAGTATTTCTTTCCATGTTTGACTCTCTGAAGGATCGCATAACTTATCTTATATTCGACGAGGAAGAAACTATTTATTTGTTTATCAAGGAGAGTTTGTCTATTTCGTTGCTCATTACATTACGTACTTAGCGAAAGAAGTATGACAATACTTCATTTTTTTTGTAATTGTAAGTCTATGAAAACATTTAAAATGATTTGAAATAATGTCTAATATAATAAATAGGTAATTTAAAATCAACAAAGTTTTTTTTTTAAATATAATTTATGTTAGATTTTATCATATCAACTTATTGTACTAAATTTACAATTAAATTTAATTATTAAATTTAATCTATAATTTGAAGATATAAAATAATGATCAATCGAAATTCTTTATTTATTCAATTACGGTTTTTTAAATTATATTTTATGGTTTCACCTGTTTCATCAAAATAATATTTCAACTAATATGTATACATTTTTTTTGAGAAATTTAATTAATTTTAAAAAAATGTTGGCAAACATTTGTGTTTTTTTTTTTAAATAAATATTGTGTGCAATAATTATGATAATGGAATTATTTATAGGATAAGAGAAAATTATTTTTGAATCTCGCTTTTAGATTAATTATTGAACGAATTAAATTATCGTGGTCATGTTGCACTGTTTAACCTAGTTGATTTCAATATATGTATTTATTTTTTGGATTTCATAAATAATTTATCAAATTAATATTGTTCTACTAATGTGGTTTTAGTCCTAGGATGGGGAAGTAATCTGTCGAAGAGATAATAAGGGATACATATATTGAGCAGGAATTTACGGATCTTATATAGCAGTCCCAGGTGCCAGACTTGATCAAAAGCACGTGTATCTTAAATCGTGAGTACCCATTAAACAATGTGTTAATGGACATACCTCTTGTGGGATTTTTTTTCTTGTTTTGACGTTCTTAATTTTAGGTTTTCACACCTTACTCTGAAATACTCTGTGTATAAAAAGAATGAAAGTCAAATTTTAGATAAACGTTTGATAATGGTTAGATATTGCATAAGTGTGAATATATTTTTGTAAAACCTTCCTTAGTCTAATTTAATTAGACTTTTAATCCTGAGAAAAAATATATTTTATATTGTTGAGCACTTCTAATACATTAAATACGTAAAATTTGCATTTTTTTTTTTTTTTTGTGAACTTGAAATATCTACATCTTCAGTGACACTATGTTTTAATTCAGTGTTTAGAAATATACGACCATTTCTAATTCTTTTATTCTACAAATGTAATATAACAAATATAATGTTCTATCTACAAACATTTTTTACTCATAATATTTGCTATATTACAATAGTAGATTAAAATACTGATTTCTAAATTGGATCGGTCCCTCCATTTTTGACGAGATTTCTGAAATATTATATTACTAAGTGAAATATTGTGTCGTGGAACCCCTTATTCATCTTAGGCCAGTTATTATAGTATAAGAGATTTTCCTTCAGATGTTGGAGCTAATTATTTCGTGAAAGAGGTCCAAGGAAATAATTTTCCAGAAAGAAGCTTTCGGAAGGAAGAAATAGAAGGGGGCGGTTTTGATTAATTAAGTTATCTCTGACATTCCTTTCTGAAAAATTAGTTGAGGAATTAATTCATTTTTTTTAGTTATTCAATTTTTTTTAAAAATTAGAATCGGTACTCCTGAATAAAGACTAAAAGTGTGTTCGTTGATCATTACATTATTCTGTGAGTTTCTCTATGCACTTGAAGAAATGATTTCTAAAAATTTGGATTTAGTTAAACACGATGAAGAACTTTTTATAAAAACGTTGAAACATACTCCAATGTTTTTAAGAATGAGAAAAAAGTCTTACTTTTGATTTAATTTTCAACATTTCAATTTTTAAATTAAATTTTTTATAACAATAATTGCTTGCTATGATATTTGACTAATGAATTGCTATCATCAACCAAATTAGGTTAGAAAGATTATTTTAAAGCTGAAAAATAGCTTTATCAACAAATTAATAGTTAAGTGTGTAGCAATTAAATTATTTAGAAATATACCACACAAATTCAATATTTTTGTTATTTTTAATTTCAGTTTACCAATTTAGTTTTTAGGCTCAGACAACAGTTGGAAATTTAAAAATAAACTTCAAAAATGGTTATATATATTTTTTTTTTTTTTTTGATATTGTTATTCAATATGTTATTAGGATATAAATTTTTTAAGTATCACTGATTATATGTATATTTTATTTATACGTACTTCTCTTTTATTTACTTTTTTCTCTCTTTATTATTCTCCTAATACTCTATTCATTTTTAATACTTGTTTCTCATTTTTATGTATATCTGATGTATATTGTTAGAAAATTATTACGAACTGTTATGTAACACCCTGGAAGTTACGCCGAACCAAGTATTATTGGGTTGATAAAAAATCAACGCATTTTTTTTTTTATATATTTATTGAAAATGTGCTATATATTTATTTGAAGAATATATATTTAATAAAAATAAATCCTGCAAAATAAATTAAATTTTTCTAACCTACATCAAGCTTAACTATGCCAGCAAGGTAGACATTTGGATCCCTAAGACAAATTAACTATCTAAAAGGACTTCTAATAATTTTATTTATATAGTGAAATGTTGTCTAGCTACTTTAAATAGAGAAATTCAGTAACAGAATAGAGTGACGAATCGAGTGGTTATTAAAACATTTCATAACCCAACTGGTGCAGTCGTCGCAGAGTTGGTTGAGCAACATGTGGGAAATTACCGTTGAGAACGATCAGGCCCATCTTATCGATCAGTAAGAGACGAAAAATTTGCAGTTGCCAGCCCATAACTTTTTTTATAACATTTTTTATGTGGGCAGTAATAGATTGGTGATTATAGGTAGTCGTTGTCAACTATGGAATGACATCCACTTACTAACTCGTGTTCCGATTCGAAATCACTCCAACAAAACTTCAGAAACCTATGCTGTGCAATGCTGAGCTGATCGTGTAGCATTGCGTCCTAGTTTAAATTTGGCAAATTCGTCTTGCCCCACAGTATCTTTTAATAATACCCCACTTATTTCTGTTGAACAGATCCGTTACTTAGGACTAAATCTGGCCAAACGACTGACATGGAATCCTCATACAAGACTAAAAAGACAAGAAACTGCTCGTCGATTCCGACTATTGCAACATTTACTAGACAAACGGTCCAAACTTCCAATCCATTACAAAAGACTGATCTACATGACTGTTATAAGGCCTATCTGGACATACGGAGTTGAGCTATGGGGCTCCACTAAACCATCGAATTCCTATCGAATCCAATCCTTACAGTCCAAAATCCTTCGTAAAATCCTTAATGCTCCTTATTTTGTCACAAATCAAATCATCCATCAGGATCTCAATGTCCCATATCTTGCCGATGTGGCTATAACCAGATACTAATCCTTCCATGATAAACTTCCCTATCACCCAAACCAACTCGTTTCTAACCAACTCCTTCACTACCTAACAATCCTCCTAGTCGTCTGAAAAGAAGATGGCCTCGAGATCTTCTCATTTAGAAATGTTTTTGGAATTCTATCAATGGGTAGATTCTCCACATGTTTGTATCATGTCATAATATCACTTACAGCAAATTTACTTGATGTGTATATATGTATACAGTTGTAAATAACAATAAATTAATTATTAAAAAATAAATTGGTAAAAATTTTTATTTGACCTTTTCATTGTCTTTCATGTCTTTAAAAGACGTTTAAAAATAATTTCATTATTTGAAAAATGAGTGAAAAATAAGATATAGAATATAGTTTATTAACATGTATTCCGGATAACGTTAAATAGTATTTTTTTTTTTTTTTTACAAAGTTTGTTTTAAAACGTAAAAAAGGCTGGGACCTGTATTATTTCTGCATCATTCCAATATAGTGAATAATCTATTGTTTATAGGTTTATCAAATTATGGACGTTAAGTAGATACTTTTTTATACACCTAGGGTTACATTAAAATATTATATAAAAAACTGTCTTTCCTTCAAATGTCTGAATATATAAATAGTTTCGTTGCGTGCTCTCGGCTCCGTGCTTGGTCGATACACCGTCTCCACCTTCTTGGAGAACGCACTTTATATTCTGGCAATTGAGATTTTCCAGTTCCGTACTATATTAGTGGTGCAAATCAGTGAGTTAATATGATTATCAATAGTGTTGATAATAAAGAGGTTAGGAATGTTGTCGCTCTTTTAGATGTTTTTTACTTTTATTAAGGGAGTAGAAATTCAAAAAACAAAGTATTGTTTGGATATTATTCGTAAATTAAAAAAAACAAAGCTTCAATTTGGTAACCCGCAGAAAATAACTCTCCAGTCAACGTTTTGTGTAATGGTAGTGTGTAATGTGAAGGAAATACTAATTTTAAAGTTGACATTACACTGGATCTATGGCTTCTGTATTCATAATGAGTCGTAGAATACTCCTACGAAGATATTCATCATAAACTTTCTTTATAGTTTATTTATAGGCTGATAGATATCAGTACGTTTAATGCTTCCCGAAATAGAGTTTTTGAAAACCAATTTGTTTTCCTTATCATCATAATTTTAACAGAAAATCATAATTTTGCGAATTATTTTGGCAGAAATCTAAGAGACTGCCAAGGCGTACAGATATCTTATAGCAGTTTCCATAAAACTTGTTAAAATAAATTAACAAAATGCCTGGTAATTTAAAAATGTTGGTTTTTGAAAAAATCTATTTTGGTTAACCATTGAGCACAAAAAGGATATTTTAACATATTTATACTGGTCATAAAATGGTATAAAAAAGGTCTTATTATTTTTTATCACGCAGTAAATAACTTTAAATATAATGTGCTCGTAGTGAAAAATGAGCTAAACTTAAGTTTTTCAGCATGAAATTTATTAAAAAAAAATTCATGATGGTGGTAAGAATAATCGCATTTTGCATGCTTCGATGTTTCTAGAGTGTAGAAGTAAGCGTTGTAGAAGTACAATACTAACAGGTGGCTACTTAGTGAGATCACTGATTTCAATGAAACTTTTTTTGGTGGTACAAGATAAATATAATATAAAATATAAGATTCTTGTCCATGGGTTCTTGCCAATACGGCTTAGGAGCCGAGAAAGAAAAATAGTTTACATATTTATAAAACTTTTGTGTTATCTTATGCCGCCTCTGCGTTATTACTGTTACTCTGCATGAATTAATTAGTTATTATAGACAAATCGATTCGTATAGTAAGAAAAAAGATTATCTATCCTATTAAATAGTTATTCACTTAAACTCTTAAATGTGTTAAAAATTTCAAAAACCAAAAGTTGCTTCTAGAATCCAAAAGATTTTGTTTAAGAAAAATAATTCAGATAATAATCAGATTCGGTTTTAGCATATTTACAACCCCTTAAATACAAAAATGGTTATTTAAATAAAAAAAAAATATTGTAATTTCTCAATTGAGAACAGATCAACAGGGTGCGAAAAGCTTGGGGCCTTAACCCTGACGAGAGGGAAAAGAAAAATAACAAACCAAGAGGCAGAGGCTCGAGCTAGTTTGGAGTGCTAAAGATTTTTAGAGAGTATTTGTTTTCGCTGATGTACTGTGTTCATGAAATAAATTCAAAACTCCTCACAATGTTATCCAAATTTAACTTAAATACAACGATTGAAAAGCTGTAATCGGACTAATTCGACCCACATGTAAGATTCTATAAAAAAAAAAAGCAGTTTAAAATTAGGAAATTTTCTCGGAAAACCTTTTATTTTATATCTACGATTCTAATTTATTAATGAAAGTCCAATTTGTTTAATTTCGTTCATTTTGGAGTGCCCTGAGCTCTGGTTAAGTTTCGTGTAGATTGGAGGTGTCTTATTGAAGTTATTGCAATTTTCGAATAAAAATCGAAGGCGAAAATTTTTATTTTTTGATTTCTACAAAAATTCGTATCCAAGGGTTTTTGGGGTGCAAAAAACAAATATGAACTCTAATTCTCCATAAAAAAAATAATTTTTCCTACTTTGCTAGTTCAATCTGTGTAAATTATTTTAATACCGCGTTGCTTTAATGTCATTGTGAGGCAATAATATTTATTATTATTATTATATACCAATTGATTTGTTTTCGGACCTAGAATAACAGACAAATATGGACTATTGTTATAAATGTGTCAAGATGCATACTATGCTACAAGAAACAAAAATAGCTTCCTATATAATATGACAAAAATTTTTTTTAAAGCTATTCAGATTTTTTTTAGCGCCCTCAAAAAACCTTATGTATAAATTCTAACAAAAAAAAAAAATCTTAGTCTATTTCGCAACGTGTATCAGCGGTGTACCCATAATAGGTTAATGCCAAATATATTTTGTTTGAACCTTCTATTACATATTTTTTCCTTGTATCTCTTTAACTATGGTGTCTCATAGACTTAAAGTCTTGGTTTTTTGAATCTTGAATTTACGTCCTTTCTTTAGTGTTTATGTATTTAAAAAAAGATTTTACAGCGATTTTTTTTATGATGGTTGTAATGTTCTTTTAATCATTTAAAATTTGCCCATCGTATTAAAAAAATACGCAAAGGTGACCTTTAATTCACTTTAAATTTCTCAATGACTGATTGAACTTTTGTATTAATCCGTATTACTTCAGACCTTAAAACTACCAACATTGTACTAGAACATTTTGAAATTTTTGCAATTTTATACCAAGCGTGATCTCTGGACGACTGCAGTCGATGTTAATTGAATGAGCAAACATGGATGGATAAACATGAATATGAAGGTACCTGTTGGTGTTGACGGACTCTATACAGTGTCTGAACTTGGTTAAGTTAATATTGGGACAGGAGCCTCACGGATATTGGGTTTTGCAGCTACTAGCATTGGGGAAACCAACAGGTCCTCCTATTTAGAAAATGTCTTTCCCCCGTTTGTAAAAGTGCCGGTTGGAAAATTGACTATTCTAATTATTTATATATTTCATTTAGGTTTTCAAGTCAATCGGTTAGTTGTTTTAATGATTTCATAGTTGTTACTTGTTTATTAGAAATATAATTATAATATTATAATAATGTAGCTCTTTTCAAATTTATAATTTTATCATTTCTTTTATATAATCTCCTTTTCTAATCCCCCCTTCTTAACATAAAGTCACATAAGTATATATTATATCTGCATATTTATATTGTATAGAATTATATTTCGTTCTTTTTAGCATACTGTGTAAGTTAAAACTTGGGCTTTTTATTTTGGTTTTCGACTCTCCCTCTTAGGGTGATTGGTGTTCAAGTATTTTTTAAACTTTGGTGTAGAAACTTGTGATCTTTGAAGAATTTGATTACAGTCATGGCTTGTCCTTTTCTATCTTTCAGATTTACCACTAATCCAATTTTTTTTTTAATTTGTGGACACTCTTGCGGAATTTGTTATATAGACCAAAGTCTAAAGGGCGTTGTTATAATTTTCTCATGTGGGCGGTTCCAAAGATCTTAGTAACTGGCAGTGACCAAACCTGAGCCGGCACAACATGAGTTCTTCCTTCCTCGATATTCTGGTGTTTCCATTCCAATTCCTAAAATCAGTTTGGAATTGAGATGAATTTGACTCTTTACAATTTTTTTTTCCATTGTTCTCTTTGTGTGTAACATTTTTCGATTTGATTATTCCTGATCTATTTCATTTTCTAGCTAAATTGTCTGCTTGGTCAGCTATTTAATTTTCCACGACACCTTCGAAAGCTGGATGACATCCATATCTATTGTTTGCTTTATTTTTTATCCCCCACCATATATTTAGAATTTCTCTTATTAGGAAATTGTTAATGTGTTGTTAATGGCAACTAAGACACTTCATGAGCCTTTACAATGATCCAACAGTTATTATTATTTTATTTTTTTTGGAACTAGCTATTCAGGGTAGTACATTTATGTCGGCTCTCACTTCTCCAGTATAACTAGTAGTTAAAAAAAAACTGATTTTATTTACTTTTCACAGCGCATTTAACCCTATTTCTTATTTTGAAGGCATCGGTGTATTGAACATTAAATCCGTTATAGCTTTTCATTAGTTAAAAAAAAGATTTTTGGATTTCTATTCTTCTAGACTTTGATACTCTGACCATCGATTTGTATAACCTTGGTCTAGGTTTCTTCCTTTGAGAGATTATCAGATCTAGGATGGGTCTAACAGAATTGAGATTTATATTTGCATTGATCAATGACTTATAAATTGAATGTTTAAACGCATCATGCCCTTAAGTCCATTCAATTCAACAAACAAATTATAAGCTTACAGATTAGAGGTAAAGGCTTCAATTTGTAATCATATTTACTAGTAATTATTGTCTCCTAAATTACAAATTATATTCAGACTCTAAATGGAAACTTCCTACTTGGAATCCTGGAGGGCTCCAGTACAGGTTCAGAGACCCGGATAAAGGACAGAATTTAGCATTTTCAGTATTTGTACCTATGTTTTAAAAAGTGTTCTGTGCAGATTCCTATGGAAACTCGTTCAATTTGTATTAGTTTTTCGAATAATTTTCCTATTACACATCTTCGGGAACATTCCAGTTGTTCGCTGTATTAAATAAAAAACTCTTTATCCAGCAATTATTAGTAAAGGTAAAGCAAACATTTTTTCTCGAGAGTATGCCGTCAAACCCGTAAGAAAAGTTTTGTAAACGTATTAAAGTAAACGAAATTACTATTTTCTTTTAATTTAAATTTATAAATGTCCAACATTCAAAAAACTAGATAAAACATAATATAAAATAAATATGAAATATAAACAAAAATTATGATGTTTTCAATACATATATTTATTCTTAATACATTGTTGAAAACATTATATTTTTGTTCAATGTTCTTGGACCTTTGGGTATTTATAAATTTTTTTTTTTAATAATTTATTTATTGATATTTACAACTGTATACATATATACACATAAAGTAAATTTGCGGTAAGTGATATTATGACATGATAAAAACATGTGGAGAATCTACCCATTGATAGAACTCCAAAAACATTTCTAAAGGAGAAGATCTC
>NW_027114882.1:390439-426235 GCF_000696795.3 Halyomorpha halys
CTATTTTTCGAAATAATCGCCTCTAAGATTGATGCATTTTTAAACAAAAGTTTCATATATTTTCTATAATGTATTCGTTATTCTAAAAGTTGAGTATTTGGCTATTTTTCGAAATAGTCGCCTCTAAGATTGATAAATTTGTAAAGATGTGGCATCTTCAGTATGTCACGTTCTTGAGAATTTTTCATCAATTTTTTTTTCACCTCCTCGTTATAGCTGAATTGCCCTCCGGCCAAATATTCTCAGTGAGTACCATGTTTAGTCTATAGCGACGGTGTCAGGAATTTTTGGTAAGGTGTAGCGGGCATAAAGTCTATGAAAACTCCAAAGAACACTGACGGTACAACGTACATTGGTGTCTTTAGACATCCGAGTTTTGTAGGATCCTTGTTTAGAAAATTTCTTGTGTTCTCATTTACAGTCGGTAAGGTCATAGCAAATGTGTAATAGGAAGACGGAATAGGGAGACGGCTTTACTCGTTGAGTTTATGCCTGTTGTCGGATTTAAGTCATCCGATTTTTCCATTCTTTTTTTGGATATATATAAAGTCGGGGTCGGGGGTCTCATTTTCTGATGCCCCCCCTTGCCGCGAACACCGGAATACCCCGAAGACGCTGTGACTGCAATGCCGCCCCAGCCTAAGCATCATGCAGGCTAGGGCCTGGCCTACCCCTACCATCACGCCAGGCTCCAGGACACGCTGGCCAGCCCTTGAGGAACGAGGACGTCTTTTTCAGACACAGGCGAAAATACACGGTCTTCACCGTTTCGCCCACCGCACACCTTGATGAGGGAAGCGGCTATAGGATACGTCACCGCGGCGGCGAAGACGTCAACAGATAAGCACATTTAATTAGTCTATGAGACCCCACTTTCTTTTATTACTATAAATAATGAAATTAAACAAAAAACCTAACACACTAATATTATTTGCCCCTCCAGGGATTAATACCATATAAATTAAATATAAAATATAAATGCATGTTGTTAAGAGCAGAAAGTGTCTCACAATTTTTAGCCCCCTTTTTCCACATTAATTACAAGCATAAAATTACACTCGGGACACCTGCAGTATAGCACGGGCAGGTCCCGATGTAAACACCTGTCATAACCACAGTATGGCGTGGACGTAAAAACTGTACCAAAGTATTCAAGAAGAGACCTTACTTTTAGGATTGCCCTCTTAACGAGCTCGTATTTTCGGCAACTCCACGGGTAGACCGAAACGTAGATGGGAAATGGTTTTAGTTCTAGCCTCTGAGATACGAGTTTTGAGGATACTTGGTAGAGGGTGATAGCTTATTATATTCGCCCTCGAATCTTCGGGTAATTTATTTACTTCTATAAATAAACGGGAAAAAATGAACAAGAAGAAGGAGTTTCATAAGACGTTCAGTTGGATTTCCTCATAGACTTGCTGATAGGGGAAATTAGCATATATGGATATTAACAGGAGTTAAGTTTAGAGTCGGTAGTTTGGCACTGATATTCCTATCTATGCTAATTCCTCCAAGTTCGGGCCAGTATCTTTTAATATTCTCGTGAGTACTGTGGAAATACGATAGCAAGGTTAGGATATTTTGCTTCTGATAGCATCGATTTGTGTAATGCGACCTTCTCAAGGTACTGGTTTAGTTAGTGTCTGCAGTGCATTACGCCCTTATGGGAGTAGATACTTTCGAAAAGTTCAGTTCTATTGATTTCTTTGATTTTCTAGTTGGTCGCAATAGCTTAGTCTACATTATATTTGTATTCTACTACTTACTATTATTTTTATTATTTCAGTCATTTTAGAACAACTTTCATTACTGTTCTATGTTTTCAGTCCTACTGATATATCTCATGAAACAAGGGAGTTGTCACTATTATGAAATTAATATGGTGTAGATATCTGAACTGTATAAAGTCTACTCTAAGAATTATTTAAGGGATTCTCCTGAAATAAAAATAACCAAAAAGGGAAGAAGAATTCTCTAAGGAGAAAAACAGTGAAACGTTGAACGAAACTTGGAGACGATGATAAAACAATGAAATTAGTATTTCTGTATGAAGTATGCCTTCAACTGAATTGCCAGACACACCAGATAGGACCTCCGATAGGCAAGGAACCTTACCAGAAAAGGGACGAACGGAATTCCTGGCAGAACGCTCCTCTACATTGTGAGGCACTAAAGAGGGAAGCTAAAGAAGAATAAGGTTCACTAACACAAATATAACATCGAAGAGACAAAATAAAATAAATAAATTAATAATTATAAATAAAATAAAACAAATGTAAGCAAAATTAAATAAGAAATAAAAGGGATTTATGACCAATGAAGTTTTAGGCCACTAAAGAAAAACAAACAAACTTCGAAACGTCAAAGATTAAGCAGCAAATGAAGATAGAACTGAAGTTTAGAAACTAAATCATAGAAACTTTGGCTTTGTAAGTAGTGTGGATTAAACAGCGTTTATATTATAGTTCTAAATTACTCAGAAGAATTTAAAAAAAGCCGAGATGAGAGATTGACGTTAAAAAAATAAAGAACCATAAAAAACAAAAATAAAATTATTAATTTATAAGCAGAAATATCATTATGGAAGTTCAGGGTGCCTCATTGTAACAAAATCCAAAAATAAAAGGCTTGAAAAATCTGGTTATCGTTTCATCATAAAACCTCATTATATTACTAACGAAGGCTGGCTGCTTATTATGAAAGAACACTATAATTTTACTACTTCTGTAATAAATCGCTGATTACATGGTATAAAATTTTGTGAACATGGTAAATTGTTATTCACTTGGTCGATTGATACATTATGCCTTACTGAAATGATAATAAAAAAAAAAACAACTTTGTAATTTTTTGTGGTTAAAACATAGTTTTCTTTTATACCTAATATTTGATACTAGTTTTGTTGTTAGGGTGTACTAGTTATGTTGTTTGTTAAACATTAGGGTTGGCTTGATTTGCTCTACTGGCCGTTTTGGCTAAGAAAGGAGCGCCCACTTTGGCTTCCTAGTTACTACAGCGGCGCCGGTTCGAATCCGGCCGGTGTGTTCGACTTGTATTTCTTGGCGATTCCACGAAATGGAAACTTGACTCTCCCACCATGGTTAGAATAGATTGGTTACCCGTGAGTAACCTCCTCTCCCCCTTCTATTCGTCATAAATTACTAGATAAAGGGTCATAAAAAAAGGTATTAATTTGCTCAAAAGAGGCTGAACTGAACATTGTCATGTTTGTTATTTTATGTAGTAAATAGAAAATTTCATGTTAAAATCTTGACTATTTTTATTCATGTATCCATGATAGGGATCCAAACTAAGTCATGAAATTAGAGGATCCCACTAATGTTCTTAAATCATTTAATAAACTTCAGTATTGACTTATTTATTTATTGACTATATAGTAACTATATAGCCATTGATCCTACTGCTATCAGGATTGCATGATATCTTTTTTTATAAACTCTTGGGTCAATGAACGTTTTTTATACGATCTGTTAATATTATTGATTTTAGTAATATTAATGTCAGATTTTTGACGTCTTAGATATTTCAAAGGCGTTTATTATTTAGGCCGCTTGCAATTTTGTACATATTGTTTCTATTTTACTTTTTTATTGAACATTAATTATTCCACGATTAACCCGGATAATTATTTTAATTAAGCACGATTAAGCATTTTTCTCATATTGAGAAATAAACGTCTATAGTTTCCAAGTATTTCATATGTTTTGTTTATACGTTAATCTACCTTCCGTTAATTCGGTACGTTGTCAATGCCGGTTGTTTATGTTACTTCATCTTTACTCAATTCAGTTTTGCTCTGACCTACTCGCAACGGTAAGACAGGATTTCTCTCATCAGTACACTCACACCGTGATCTTGTTTCTCTAATTTGAACATTTGCTCAACTTTTTTTCTTTTTTTTTTTTGCGCCCTTCCTGGTCATTTCTGACATAATAAGTTATTTACGAACCTATTCTAACCATGGTGGGGGACCGAGTTTTTCATTTCGTGGAACCGCCACTGAAAAAAGTCTACACCCAGGCCAGATTCGAACCGGCGTCGCCCACAGTTTGCAAGTTGCTAGACCTTTTTTGCTCAGCAGGTGTCCAGCTGAGAGTTTCTAATTTTAAATCATGAACCGAGGCAAGGAAATCTTAGATCTTTTACAAAATCTGGATTCTTCAGCCCCTGATGGAGGAGATACTATTCACAATTTCAATTTTAAATTGTTTTGAAAGTAATAGTTAAGATTTTTGTAATCATCACATTCAATTATATAGAAAAAAAAATCCTAGAAATCGTCTGGTATAAGATAATTGCTCACAGGACTCTTAGAAGAAAAAAAATTAGGAAACTCATGCCGGACTAAAGGTAATGAGGATTAGCTTTACAAATATTCATTCATACCATATATATAGAAAAAAGAAGAACGAAAAAAATGTAAATAATAAAAATAATACTTACAAAATTAAAAAAAGAAAAAAATTACAAATACAACTTGTATAAATAAAAATATACAGAAAACAGTTAAGTCAATCAATCAATTATAGTTTTCAATATCTTAAAACATAGTTTAAGTTGGAATTGAGCACGACTTGGTGAGCTGAAGTCTTGAAGTACTGTACAGTAATGGTGTGAACCGGAAGAACGGACTTAATATCTGCCTATCTTCATTTAGTACAAGATGGCTTAGTTTAAATTATAGTATTTGTCTCGTGGACATTATATACATATATACAGACAATAATAATTATATACCGAATTTTCGTGCAGTAAAAAGATCCACAATCGTGCTGTGAAATTCAAAAATATATGGTTTGGAATACACCAAAATTCTACAAAGTTCAACTTTATCGTTTAATTTATAATGAAAATAATATTTGGAAACTTGTCTAATCTTGTTTCAATAAAAGTAAACTCGCTAAATTCTCACCACTTAAAAGACAATAGTCGGAGAGGAAGAATCTGATGTAAGAAATATAATTAGTTTTTGAAATAATGGAGTTTTCAGGAGCAATAACAACCTACTTTCTGGTTGAATTTGGAAGAAAATAATGTTTATAGGGCGCTCATTCATTGCCATGGGTTGGCCTCCACTAGCAGTCTTCAACCAATTCCCACCCGCCTTCAACAGCCTGTACTATCAGAGTCCAGAATCGTTTTTAATTTTTTTTCAATGAATTTTACAGTATAATTTTTATTTACAAACTTATTGAATAATTTTTATTTTTATAGTTAAGAGCTATTATGAAATAATTTAAATAAATTACTCCATAAAAACATTTAAAACAGAATAAAAAAATAAAATCTTCTTTGAATGAATTTTAGATTAATGTATATTTGTTTTAACAAAAAATAATGAAGTTTTGGGGGTAATTAGCTCATGGTTAGTACTTTGGTAAAAACTTTACGATATTAGCCGTTGATAGTTGATATTACATCCGAAATGAAGTTACTATCACTTTAAAGCGAATTTACACGGTGAAACTTTACAGCCACAGAAGAAACTGTTGCCGTCACTGTACTGTATAATAATTGCCGTCATGACGGTGCTGCTACATTAGATACAGTGTACAGTGCAGTCGGTTAAATTGCTTTTTAGAAAGATATATTTCATAGAAAATGTACTGAAAAATTAGTAGTTAGTGAATTTATTTTAGGGAATCTTTACCTCAGGTATCATTAATCATACAGATGTCTATTAGCATTCGTATTAGAGCTAGTTTAATACGCTATAAGGTAGTTTATGACGTTTATCTTTGTAGGAGTAATAGTTTTCATGATATTTGACAAAATAAATTATAAAAAATTTTGATTTCTTGTTGTTCGGACAAACATTTGGTTTATGAAAAAATAAATATCAGAAACCATCATAAAATCACGTATTATGATGATGAAATAAAACTTACCTATAATGAAAATTAAAATATTATTGTCTAACCTAACTTATTTAATTAAATCATGTATGGCATTAATGGAAAAATGAAACTTACCAATTCAACATCATTGTTATATATTTTAATTTTTAGAACTTATTCTTTTTCCATAAAAATGTATCGTAATTTTCATGCAATGAATAAATGGAAAGATAGGTTTTGAAAAATAACAAATTAAAATTATGAGGACTAATTCAACTCGGAAAACAAAGAGGTTGAGATAATGCAATATTCTCAGGAGGAAAAGGAGGAAAAGAATGCTAATTGTATGAGGAAAGGGCAAATACAACGATATTTGGTTACTTGATTGCAGTACCTCAGAGGACCCAGGGATTACCTGGATGTAGGATTACCTTTTGTGTTGTTTTATAATCCAGATTCGGTCTCTGTATACGATAAATATAAGTCAAAATGAAAACACAACTCTCAAAAGACGAATGAAAAACTTTAACGTTAAAATTGCTTCATATTGCGCAATTTTTTTTTTAGAAAAATAATTTCTAACATTCAAGTTTTACCAACCAATTTGATTGGTTTTATTGAACGCCATCGTTTAGGTCTAAAATGTCATGATTACATTTGCTTATGATTTTTATAATTAATTATGGAATTAAATTCGTCGGTTAAAAATGCTTGACGAAAGGTTTCTGGTTGTGGCATTGGGTGAAGAATTTATGCAAGTTGTTTATCATGATATGCGATCTGTTCTGCAGTTATGAGCGAAACGGTTTCTAAGAATATAGTTCCTTAGATCAGTGTTTTTCAAGCTTTTTTCGCCACAGAACTCTTTTTGGGCTAAAACTAAAAATCATGGCACATTGTTGAGCTAAAACAATATAAAAATGTCGTCATAATTATCCTTCGAGCAGTTGATGTAGGAAAATTTGGAAAAAAATGCTAAGAAAATTAGAAAATTATGGAATGCACTTAATATTTGCTATTCTAATATATATATTTGTATACTATATAACTTAGGTATCAGTGAAAGCAAAATATTAAAAAAGAGAAGACGGAATAAGATCTAACACGCTTGGACTGCTATAAAATACTGGCTTTACTGGGTTCTGTACATCTCTTTATATACATTCCATCAACTAATCTTCTCAGCCAGCTTACTTCAAAGTAACAGCTGACTCAGACCGTAACTCCCCCCACCAGTTTACGAACAATCCTCGTAAACTAATACTTACAATATAATAACATAAAATATAAAAAGAATAAAGATAAACTATTTACAATAAAAAAAAATCCTATATTCATATCATTGTAAAAACTTAAAAGCTCCATTAAGTAAATGATAAATACATAATTTAAACTTTAAAATAAATTTGTATACCATAATTGAACAAGTTAGAATGAAAAAGAAAATATTTACAAAAATTAATACCAATCTTAAAACTAAGAACAATAAATAGAATAAATAACTAAATTGTCTATGATCTAATCTAGTATGAGAACACTTCAGTTTTATATTGTCATTGCCGGAAGCTTTAATTCTTCAATATGGACAGTTCTCCTCTTTTTGGGTTCTCTGATACTTTTGTTTGTTACAATATTCTGTTCCTGTTGCGGCCAACATATGGTCCACAAATCGATTATAGAAACATATGATTTTTATTAAGTCAAAAACAAAACAACAACTTTCTATTGTTTTTTATACTGCTAATAGACAGACAACCTCTTAACGTCTCACTGCATACACATATTTTCTCCATTGTCTCCTCACTACGCACTCGTAGTTGCCAGCATTCTGGCCATTTTCGTATACTTAATCATTTTAGTCACGGTGGGTGGACTACTTCGGCTCATCCACCAAGAGTGCTAGGCGGCCGGACGTACGTCAATCTACCTCCACGAGTACATCCATCAATACAACAACCACAACCGGGGCCCCATCAATCACCGGTGATATAAGACTGTTTTTCTTTTTTGTTGAATTCATTTAATTTTGTAATAGTTTTAAGCTTTATTTTGTTTTCTATTTTCAATATTTTTATATATTCTGTGTTCTTTTTATTATGTTCACTTATTGAAAAATACCAAATAACAAAATTCGGCCATTCTTTTCTTTTCACTACTTATCACGGTTGGGCTAGTAAGGGTTCCTTTTGGGCCCCTACTCGTCGTAACAGTTCCCTTATAATTATGATTATAAGATGAATAGATACTCGTATAACAGCATCTCTTTACCCCTGTTAGAACTCAACTTTCTATTTACGATTGTCCCGATATTGCTCGAGACCACCAATCGGCTACCACATTTTCTTTTTCAGGTTTATATATTATGTCGATGTTATATTGTGCTAGGAGCTCCTTCCAACGCGCAATCCTAGCCGAAGATTCCTTCAACTTCCCCACCCTTAGCAGTGACCTGTCAGTGTGTACCCTAAACCTTCTGCCAAACACATAGGGTCTAAAGTGGTCAACAGCCCACACTATTCCCAAGAGCTCTCGTTCCAAAGCACTGTATCTGGTCTCCGTCTCTGTTAGGCGCCTACTGGCATACGCCACTGGGCGATATCCCCCTTTTCCATCCTGAGGCAACACCGCTCCCAATGCATACTCACTCGCGTCTGATATTGAATTGCCGAGTGAAGTCCGGAAAAGCAAGTACCGACTCCTGCTGCAGCTTCTCCATGCACCGCCCTATATTATCTTTCACCATTGGAGTGATGATCACAATCCTGCCTTTCTTCAGAAGATTGTTGAGTGGGACGAGGTGCTCAGCCATTTCTGGAACAAATCTCCGGTAATATTTAAAGCTCCCAGCAACCTCCAAATTCCCTTCACATCCCTAGGCACTGCCATCTTCTGTATTGATGGTACTTTAGCCGCGTCGAGTTTATCCCTCCTTCCCTGGAAATCGTGTGGCCCAAAAACCGATGATTTCTCCCCCGATAATTTAAACCCAAATTGCCTGATTCTCTGGAATACGCTGGATTTATTGGGTCCAGTACTTCTCTTTATACATTACATCAACTGATCTTCTCAGTCATCTGACATCGAAGTAACAACTGACTCAGATCGTTACTATATATTTGCTTGCGGCACCCCCATATTCCAGGATGGCGTGGCAGCTATTTTGGAAACAGCCACGTTAGATAAACAGGATTTAACAGGAATATTTTTGGCAATTTTGGTCTAGTTACCATTATGATTCACAGCAATTTAGTGTAGCCCTTTGGAGATGGGTTTTGTTCAAGACATGCTCTCTCTCTAGCTCAGTCGTTCGCAACTAATGATTTGTGACCACTTTTTTTGTTATAACTGTTCTATTAAATATCATTCCTGATATTTGAGTGTTAGCTAAATGGTTTCAACATTAAATCCATAATAAAAGCGTCACCAAATAGTGAGTGAGGGTGGATCGCACATTGTGTAATGGTTTCTATAGGTATCTCGAATCGTTTTAGGTATCTGGAAGGTATCTTCTCAGTTGTTTACTAACTAACTTTTTAGTTTGTCAAAGGTTTTACGTTTCTATTCCTACTTGATGCCATCTAATATCTTACACTGATCTCTTTCCTGGTCCAACGTAACTTGTTCTAAAATCTGCGAAATCTTTTTTTTCTAGTAACCAACTCAATTTGGCTTTTCCTTATAACCTTGACAACGAGATTTTGGAACTCACATGCAAAATATCTTCCACTTTCCACCAATTATCTTCATGATTTTAATCTGTCTAAGCCTATATTTTGCACTTATGTAATTCAGCGTTTTCATTGTTCATATTCCGAATTCTATAAGCTCTTTTATGAGTTATCTTAATATCTCGATCGAAATTGATAGCTACATCTGGTTCATTCTTCTCTTAAAAATAAATTTATCGCATAAATCACAAAAATTTTATCTCCCTAATAAGCAGATCTATCTTCGAATACTAAAAAAATACTTTATGTGTTTAATTTAGAATTTTAGAAGCCTGTTTTTAATTTTAGCTTGGACAAAAACTCTAATTTCCCACATAATATTCCTTAATATATTTTATTATTTTTGTGGACAACACATAAAATATAGGTTTTACTTTTCTTATCAATCCGGGGAATGAATTTCATATTCGATATGAAATTCTCAACAGAGCCCACTTAAAGCAAACAATAAAAAAGCACTTTTGCGGTAATTGCGGCAGCAGCAGCGCATCAAAACAGTTCTAAACATAATTCTATGGGATAAATCAGGAAAAAAGAAATATTTAGAAAATATCTAGAAATGTTTAAATCGGACAAGTCCTGCCTATTGAATTGGATTTTAGCTATTTTTATTTTTATTATTTCTATATTTACTTTGATTTATAATTAGATTTCATGTCAAAATCCCTTCTAAACACACATGGAAACATGTTAACGCAGAATATTTAATATTTTAGTTGTTGTAGTGATAATTTTTGGTCAAGTTATTTTTTAAATATTAATATTTCCATTATATTTATTGAGCTTATTTTTTATGGGATTCGTAATAATAGTTCTTGGTGTCATTAAAGAATAGTGAACTGTTTGGTCGACTAGAGGTATAGCCTCGTTGAAAACTTAAGTGGAGAAGACTGGGTAAATTTCTAGTCAGAGGTTATTAATGGCTGGTTCTGTGGTCGGGCTGAATTATGCAACTAGGAGAATTATTTATGTCTACCGAAATTACTTCCCCTCCCCGGAAACGTTCCACTAAGAGATAAAAGTGGATTGTTTGCGGCTCCAAACTGTTGTTAACCCTTTCAAGCTCTTGTTGAGTCCACTCGATAGGCGCAGTCTTAATCTTGGCGTTTATAGGTCCTTGGGGATAGATGGGCTTTTAAGGAGATGAGGTTTTTAAGTTCTGCGCACCTGAGGGAAATCTTATGTTTAAGAACTCACGTGAGATAACCGGTTTCTACTTATATCTACAGATTATTTTTAGTAGTTCTGTCGTTATAAATAAAGTTTATGTCATAAATTAGTGTAATAAGTGATCATCCAGATTAATCACAATATCAGGTCATAGAACCATATTGCTTACAATATTTAGTTTTAAGTGTGAATTGATTTTTGTTTTTAATTTCATGTTCAGTTTGGTTATATTAGTCCGGCTGGAAGCGAAGAAAACGTTCTAAGTTCTTAGGAAACTAGTTTATGGCCTGCATCTACGTGGATTAGGTGAACTGCAGTCAAGAAACATACACGTAGGGTTGGACTTACAGTTTTTATCACACCGTTTCAACTTTACCTACATTCGACCATTTTTATTAGTTGTCTCTCTTTTTTATTTTTTTTTTTTTTGTAAATTGTTACTGCTATCCCATAGATTGTCGAGAGTAATAAATAATGGAAGAAGGGAATTATCAAATATTCATTAGTTTATACTGAGATTTTTTTTGTTATAGATAAATCATGATTTCACCAACTTTAAGCATTTTTACTTCCCTGATATATAAATCAAATAGCACAAACGACGAATTTAAATGCAAGGTTCATTTTTCATTCGTCTATATTTCAGAAATTATTTCAAAATATAAAAATCAATAATAAATTGTAATAAGTAATAAATTTAAATATCACCAATTATATTACTCCTACCTACTGAAATCAGTAGCCAGTCTCTCTCAACGTGAAAAATCGACAGATTTACTTAAACGAACGGACTATGAGCAGTAGGGGATTCGAAAATGAAAATCATACTAACATAGGGTATACGTTAGTTGGCATTAGCAGGTGAAGAATCTGTCGATCAGACTGTAAAAAAAAGACGGATCGAGCCAACGAACTTAGTATGTTTTTTAAAACTTTTCATGCATGTCTAGATAATGACATATTTTACGTTGGTTATTTGTTGGGATTTAAACCCTTATGTATTAGGGCAATGATGGGTTGTCGAAAAAGTTACCAACTTATTCAAAAATATACTGGGAAATAAAAATCAGCCCATCCGGATCTGATAAGATGTTGGTTAACCACAGCTACGAAAATGTATCAGATGAAGAATCATAAAACAAAAGAAAAAAAGAAGTAGGTTTTTTTAATGTTAAGAAGATATACTTTGTGACAAACTAATTGCATTTACACGGCTGCTGCGACTACAATATAAAAAACTGCACCGACTTTTGACTATAGTAAAAAAAAAAGAGAGTATTCTGGAGCGGGTATGCATTATGGTGAATCCCATGCTCGTGCTAGTTCGATAAAATTGTGTTTCAACTTCCTATACTATAGCCATTTCTTCACTAAAAATTTTTTTTTGTCTAATTCACTAATTATCCTCCCCTCCACCCTTGGAAAATTTTTATAGTAAAAATATTTCCCAAACCCTCCAAGCCACTTGAATAACCATCTCCCTACCTTCTTATTTCGCTCCTGCTTATTATGGGCAAAATCCTAGAATAACTCTTATTAAAACGCCTCTATCCAATCCTTGATTCATGCCATGTTATACCTTATCCAGTTTGGATAAAGAACATCCCATTCTACTGCAAAACAGTGTCATCGTGTGGTTGATGTCATATCTTCCACATTGGAGCGCGGAATGTTCTGCACGGGGGTCTTCCTCGAAGTTGAACAAGTTTTCGACCAAGTCTGGCATCCAGGACTCCTCTATAAGCTTCATAAATTCCTTCCCCCTACATATTTTCTTTTAATCCGCTCCTATCTCTCTGATAGAACCTTTAAAGTAAATCATAACCTAGCCAACTTATCTCTCCATTCTAAGTCCACCGGTGTTCCTCAAGGTAGTATCTTTGGTCCCATTCTCTATACGGTTTATACAGCTGATATACCAACCCACCCTAACACAGTCCTAACAACATACCCTGATGACACTTGTGTACTGTCTGTAAACAACGACCCTACTACTGTATCGCAAACTCTTCATACACACATAATATTCATTGAAGAATGGTGTCAAAACTGGAGAATCCTAACAAATCCCACCAGATCCCTTTAATCTCCGTCGTAAATCTCTACACTCCTGTCCTTTCGTATCTTTTTTTTAAATTTCCTACTAACGCTTGTTCAACAGATTCGCTACTGATGACTCCATCTTGACAAGAGACTTATTGGAATCCCCAAACAAGACTGAAACGACAAGAAACTGCTCGTAAATTTCGATTGCTACAGCACCTACTTGACAAACGCACTAAACTTCCCATTCGCTACAAAAAATTATGATACTTTATGATAATCAGACCAATTTGGACATATGGAAATGAGCTCTAGGGCTCTACCTTCCTTCTGTATCCTTACAATACAAAATCCTTCGTAAAATCCTTGATACTCCTTATCATCATAAATAAACTCATCTACAAGGACCTAAACATATCTTTCGTTGCAGATTTGGCCCGAAATAGATATATGTCCTTTCATTCCAAACTCCTTACTCATCCTAACCCATTAGTTCTTAATCTCTCACCCTTAACAATCGCCGATAATCCTCCGAGGCGTCTGAAAAGAAAATGACCTCGGGACGTTCTAATTTAAATTAATTTTTTCGAAGTACCACCATTGGGTGGTTCCTTCCCTAGATTATCAAGTGTTTGAAACATTCCTCATATTTACTTATTGAATTTTTTTTGTACATTTATAAATTTTCAATAAATAAATAAATTGGACGTCATTTTATTTTCATTTGATATTATATTTAAATTAACGGATAATTAATGCAAAACGAATATTTACATTTCAAGAGACGTCTTAAGGGCTTTCTGAAGATAGTTGTTTTGAAGTAGTAAAAGCAGAGATTAGGCCTTGTATCAGTACCCTCGGTTGGAGTGGAAATAGTGGAGCAATAAGAATACAGTTATTATTTTCCGATGGCGACTTAATCTTAAGGCCGCGGAGACACGCGAAGTGCCGTGCTCCCGCTGCGAGGCGAGGACCTGTTCTAGTGGCTTGGCCTCGATGCCCCTCGCTAGCAATGAGAATCATTTCAGATGGTTTTGTTGTATTGAAGGTCACTTTCATCCTTCGTTTAAATACTTTTAGATGCATTTGTATTTTTTTTTTTTTTTTATTGTCAACCCTCTTTCCGGAAATTTTGAACATACGAGGTGGTTATCCTAAAGATTTCCACCCTGTTCTAACCAGAGTAGGAAGATGGAAGATCGTGTGTTCATTCCGTGGGGCCGCCACAAAATAAAATCAATCCACTCAGGCCGGAAACGAGTCTGCACCTGTGCAGTTAAGAGGTTGCTAATAGGAAGCCTTCGATCTCTCTCGCGGCCTCATTTGTACCATCAAATTCGAATCTTTTGTATTCGTGTTTTCCATTTGCTCTGTATTTATTAGGGACATTATTTTCACGCATCACTCTGTCCTAATGTAAACTTTTTATCTAATACTTTTTAAATTATGTATCGTAGATTTATTGATATTTTGTTACTATAATCTGTTTTTTAATTTATCTATTATATTTTCTGTAAAAATGCTCTTAAGTTTTATATCAACAATTTTTGTAACTCCCATCTTCAATTTTTATGTTAGCCGAAATATGGATAAATGTCTCGCTATTGTTATTATAATTATTGGTTGTTTCATTATTAAGAAAAATATATACTCTTCCAGTAAAAATTTTAAATATAGTATGTGACCTAAATAGGATCTTTTTTATTTTTATCGTTTTTTAAACCACTTATATTATTACGTATTTTAAACAGTTTCAAATGTTAAATAATTTCATGTTCTACTGTTTTACATTAGTTAAACTTTCTATTTCTAAGCATTGTGTGTTTACGAAAATATTTGCCTAAATTTAAGATCTAGATTCAAAATAAGGAACACTATCTATAGTGAATATATATTTGGTTTTTAAGAAAAATAATTTGTAGAGGAAATAAATAAATTCATAAATCTGCTCACTTCTTCCGCCGAATAATCACGGCCTAATTTGATATAGCTAAATGTATCATAACGATTAAAGTATTTTTCAATTGTTATCACTGATTTGTTAAACTTTTTTGTTCCAAAATAAGTTCCAAACTTAAGTTATTTCATACACATAAAATATTAAATTTTATAACCCCTGGAAGCCAGCGTAAAATTATCAAATAAACTCCGACCGTTAGGCATTGTATCTGTATCATATTATATCTAGGTTGATACAGCAGAGCATTGTTCTACTCAAGTTAAGATTTATCTCTAAAATTATCGTATCTAAGAATCTAAATTTATAATCCAAGGTTATAAATTAATCAAATAAATCCTACTTAACAATATCATGCATTATATACATATAATGGGCCTATATTTTGAATAAATTATTTATAAATTTCAACGAGTTATAGATTTCAATCTTATCGAATCTTAGCCACACAAATTATCCTATTTGCACTAAAACAATTATATTTTTCTTTTATTATTCTGATTTCAATAAATTTTGAAATTTTTCATTTCATGATTGATCTTTTTCTCCATCTGCATCTGCTATCTCCTAATTTTCATATTATTTAAATTCCCCCCCCCTCTACCTCGCACTGCCACCTCAAGCGTATTCTTTCCCTACCACCTCTTGAATTAGATTGATCTTCAAGTAAGCGTTTGGGAGCCGATTTCCTAGACTTCCTTGATTCCCTGGGACTGACCCAACCATTTGATCTGGTTCCCTTTTACAATCCAAACCATAAAACGTTGACGTTGAACGAATTGATGAATCAAAAGGATGTTGAATTATAAAAGTATATTCATCAGACCTGGAAAAGTGATATACCATTATGAAAAGATTGGATCATTAAATTACATGCATAAAGTCGATGGATCATCTCTTTTATGACAACAAAACGTTCGGCTCCAACGACGTTTCTGTTCTTTATGCGTTTTATTATCCGCACTATAAATCATCAGAAACCTTTAAAAATGTTCGTGGGTTTTTGCAGTGTACACCTTCAGGACATTTAGGATCGGAAAAATTACATTAATAAAATCGTTTTAAAATCATATTTTAAGGAAATTATATAAACCACGATTCATCATAAAAATGAGATAATGTAGACCGAAGGGCCATCTCTATCTGAAGGATTAGCAGTCATCTTAGCAACCTCGTTACTGCAGCGGAGCAGCCTGGGGAGTCGACGTTTATGGTGGCTCTGCATGATGAAAAAGTTGACCCTTCAGCATGGTTTGAATAGAGTAATAACTTGTAGATAATACTCCTCCACCACACCCTCTTCGTATATTAGAAGTGACAAAGAAGGAGATATTGTTAGTGCTGGTATATTCCGATAGAGTAAAAAGATCGAGAAAATGTTTTTATTTGATAGTCCTTATTTTTAACCCGTTCTGAATCCGTGCGTCCATATCCTTTTGAGAACTGTAATACGTTCTCAATAAGCTAAGGTATCATAATTTGAAATCTGGCATCGGTTGTACACAGTTAGTTAACTGTGTATAAGATTATCAGTGCTTAGTTCAGTGGTAATCTTCCTTTTTTTTTATTGACCAAACCGTTTTGGTACTGTAGGAACCGTTTAAAGAAGTAAATAGGGGAACTCCTACAATATAATTTGATACAAATAGAGTGTCAAATCCCGTTTTCCAGCTAGGAAAGGTATTTATCTACACAAAACCTGTGCAAAATTGAAGCTGAAATGTTAATGTTCAAAACTTAGTAGAGATTCCTATCCATTCCAAAATTATTTCGTGGCACCCCAAGTGGTAACCACCCACTAGCTTAGTTCTATAACGAAGTGGAATTTGTCCCATTTCTTATTTCATAAGGAAATTTTTTTTTTTTTTTTTTTATCACTTTGTAGTGATACTAAGTCTGTAATATAAAAAAAAAACGTTATTCCAAGACAATGTTCCGTAAGCGTGGAAGTTTATTTTTTAATTTGATTCAATAGCTTTTGGAAGAAATGTTTTTACCTCACGGTAATCTAGATCAAACACTGGTTTAGAAAAAAAAATACAGTATTAAAAACTGGAAAATGGACTGGTTTCGAAATGCAACGACTCAAATACGAAGCCTGTGCAAAACAAAAGGGTAGTAATAAAGTTACTTATGATAAACAATTATTTTTAAGATTTATTGGTGTACATTTTTGTTCAATACTCAGTTATAATGTCGTAAAATCAGTTGTAAATTTAGTTATTTGATTGGAATACGTATTGTTCTGACTTTAATATTCTGTCAAATTTCCAAAAGAGTTACTGTAAATAATATTTTTAAAAAATCTCTTACAAAATCAGGTTATAGTTTATACCACCGTTGTGGAATAGTTTAAAAAAAGAATCCCCTAAGAGGTGAAATTAAAGCTGTTCTGCCCTAGGTTCGGAATCCCAAGAACGCCGACTGTCAGAGGAAATCTCATTGGGTGCCTCATTAGTGACCCCTGACTTATTACCTTCCGACAGCTCTGCCTTCTAGAGACCCACGGAGGTTGGCATTGTCCCTAAGTTTCGGGCAGGATTTTTCTGTCCTCCTGTCAGAGGCACAAGGAGGAGTCTTCTTGTCAGTTTTGACCTCATCGAAAGCAGGATTTATCTGCCAAGTAGTTCATTAAATAAAATTTGTCCCTTCAAAGTTTTGTGTTATCCTGTCATTTTCAGAGTCTTGAGCAATTGCTCTTATTAACTTGTTTTATCGAGGAAATGGCTTCCTTTTTCGATTTTTTAATCTTTTAAATTAGTGTGGTAATAATTATGGAATCATGATTATAAAAAAATAATTTACCGAGAATAGTAGGATGATCATGTAGAAAGAAGATTTTACGCTTGCGGTTGCTTACAGGTCGTAAGAACAGCTTAAATTAAGACCTTAAGGTTTAGGGATATATATTTCTGCAGAAAAGGATTAAATTGATGGTTAACATTCACTTACACCAATAAGCGTTGGAAACTCTTGGTAAAAGTATAATATAGGTCTGCACAAAGGATTTATGTGATACCAAAAAGTGACATACTATGTATATGATAATATAAACAAAACAAAAAAGAACCAATAAATACGGCATTAATGGAACGGTTAAATCTTAAATTTTTTTTCTGCTTGAAAATATTAATAATTAAATTAATACTGGATACATCATCTATCTGTTTTACCGGTATTTCCGTAACATTTCCTTTCGTTTATGTTTTTGTAATGAAAAGAGACTAACATTCAACATAATAACTTTTTTTTTAACCGAACTTTTTTTTTTAACCGAACTTTTTTTTTTAAGCATTTGTAGATATTTTGGGCTACCCGCAATTACCAAACGTCTAGATCGGGCTTAAAAGGTTGACTTTAGGCACATAGTACCTGTATTTTTTTGTATTTAAACGTTATGTAAATTTATCAACATGTTTAGTTAAACAAATATATATTTACTTATATTTTTCTCTTTTATTTATTTAGTGCTATAACGTTTTTTTAAAAGGTTTCAATCTTTATTAGTAAGGTTACTCTCTATAAAAAAATAAGTACAACCTATTAAATAGAATAAAGAATATTGATATAATATAAAATCTTATACTATAGTTAATTATTGATTCTGAAGGCTGGAAAATTCTGAAATTATTTCCAATTCAGGCAGCAATAATGTCCAACTGGGGAAGTTCTTTAAGAATATTTTCTAAACTCCAACCTGAGAATCCATTACTTATTCTTTCCTAATGTTTTTGTGGATCTGTGCCCAAAAATACGACACTAATGTAGATCGGGTACAAATTTAGGCAAGGCTGTTTTGGGATTTAAAAATGCATTTCACTGACAGAAAAACAGATAAACATTGCACATACTAAATAAAGTAAAGGAAATTAACTTTATTTAAAGAACGTAACTTAAAGTGTATCAATCAATTAAATATCGTTTATCTATTATTATCTGAAAAGCTGTATTGCGTTAAATTGAATTATCAGATAAGCAAACTAAGTGGCTATTGTGTGTTTAAGTAATTAATTGTGATGCTATTTGCGGCTAAGTCTATCCAATAATTATTGCATTGTTTAATATTCGAGTTAATTTTTTCCCCGTTATGATAACAGATATTTATGGTGTATTTTATATGATGTAAATATTTGTTTTATATGTAAAAGATACTCAAATATCCGCACTCATTCAAAAATTATCATATAATATTCAGTTTAGATATGCATTTAAATACAATGTTTAGAAACATACATATATGACATATCTCTGGCATCTGTGAATAGTAAGCATTATACCTGGTAGAGCATAATTTTTTTTGGATTTCGAATTTGTTTTTCAAACCTAATTTTTTCTCTCTTTGTGTCTAATGGACCAAGTTATATGGCTATTTGCCATAGAATAGCTGTTGACCATAAAATACCATTCGCTGATAGATATTGACCCACAAGACTTGTTTCTATCAAGAAAAAGAAAAAAATTAGAATTGCGAAACCTGTCTGAATGAGATCAGTAGAAAAACAGTTGTATTAGAAGTTTGTATCTTCAGACGTTATCATTTATTTTTCGACAAAAAAGTCGGAAAATTTGGTGATATGTGTTGTCAAACTTGACTATCAAAAAAATAATTTTTATTAAGGAAAGAGTAATTTTTGTTTTTTGATTGAACCTTTTTTTTCTTATGGGCTAATGAACTATTTTCATTAGTTGTGATGATTTTCACTATCATCCTTTTACCTAATTAATCTCATGAAGATGAAGAGTTATAAAAAATTGTGGAAAAAAAAGGTATTTAAGAAATAAAAAAATACTTAAAATTATAACTTCATCACTGTTTTTTATCTTTTTCATTTTCAATTTTTTTTTTATTCTTCCACAATATTGCAATTTTTAGAAATTATTATTTTTACTGCATTTCTTTTAGGTATGTAACTACTTCAATTTCAAGGTTGATTTGATTTGAGTGTAACATCTATAGAAAGAGCTGTTGATGGAATATGGGGTGTATCCATAACATAAAATATATACATATAGAGGTACGATCAATCACTCAATCCTTCAAAAGCTTTCACCATTTCTCCTTATCTTGTACAACAGCCAACCAATCTTTTTTTATTTATTACATTTCTGGCATCAGTGCGGGCGCAGTTAAGCCATCTGAGGTTGGGTCGCTACACTTCTCGTTCGATGAAAGTCCTCCAGAGCCAGTTTATTCGGAATTTCACTATCGTCCGTTCTTGCGACATGACCCGCCCATCTCAAACTTTCGACCTTTACAATCCTTTCGGTATTTATGTCCTTGAAGAGGCCGTAAATTTCTACGTTTTTTTTCTTCTTCGTGTATTACCTTCTTTGATCGGGCTATTCAAAGCTTCAAATCTATAATACGGACACAGGGGTTATTTGCGTTTTATAGATTTTTTTCCCTCTCGTATGGAAAGGGAGTTTTAATTTTGCTTCTTGGAAAGTGAAAAAAAAAAATACAATTTCTAAAAATTCTCGTTTACTCTGGAATTTTATTTTAAGTAAGTAACTATGTATATTTCAAGGTTGGTAATTACCTATATTTCAAAGTTGATTTGATTTGCGAATAACATTTATGGGAAGATCCGTTGATGAAATATAGGTGAATCCAGAAAGACGTTTTTCCCATAGGTTAACGAAAGTAGTTATGTATTCTAATAATATTGAAATTAGACCCATTTCACATTGATTCCTGAATTTTCTCCAACTAGGGGCCAAATCGGGTAAGTTGTTTTCGAAATAGAGGTGCACCGAGGAATATATGCTTACGCATGGGTAAGCACTACCCCTAAGGATTTCATTAAAATCAGTCAAAATATTCAGATATAACTGGTTTGAAATTTACTCCTGACCGACAAAACGATATACACGGAACCAAAAATGTTTTTTACTTGTAAAATACCAGTAAATTTTGAGTATATAATTTTTTGTAAGATTAAAAAGCTATCCTTCCTTTGGTAGTGAGGAAGCAAAAAATTAACTACGGTCCTATTTTATGTTTAAAAGTTTTATTACAGTTGTTTACATCGGGACCTGTCCGTGCTGTACTTGTATTTTGAAATCATAATAAATTTTTTTAATTTTATTTATTTATTGATATTTACAACTGTATAAAAAAATACAACCAGTAAATTTGATCAAAATGACATAATGATATGATACAGGATGTAGAGAAACTACCCAGTAGTAGAACTCTAAAAACAGTTTACAATATAAGGTCACGAGGCCATCTTCTTTTCAGGCGCCTCGGATGATTGTCAGAAATGGAAGAGGAAGCAAGGTTAGAAACGAGTGGGTTTGGGTGTTTAGGGAGTTTATTATGGAAGGAATAATATCGGGTTCGGGCTAGATCGGTTACATAAGGAACATTTAGGTCTTCTCTGGATTAGTAACAAAATAAGGAGCATTGAGGATTTTACGAAGGATTTTGGATTGTAAAGATTGGATACGAGAGGAATTCGAAGGTTTAGTGGAGCCCCAAAGCTCAACTCCGTATGTCCAGATGGGCCTTATTATTGTCATGTAGATCAGTCTTTTGTAATGAGTTGGAAGCTTAGACCGTTTGTCTAGTAAGTGCTGTAATAGTCGGAATCTGCGTGCAGTTTCCTGTCTTTTCAGTCTTGTGTGAGGATTCCAGGTTAGTCGTTTGTCAAGATGTAGTCCAAGATAACGAATATACACACACGTATTCATTTATATTTTATATCATTCATTAGTATATTGATTTTCATGAAAAAAAAAAAATCAAACCTGTCAATACTGAATTTTAGATTAACTATTAAATGACCAGTATTAATATTTTAAAAGTAAGTAAGTTACTTACTTACTGCTTATTTGTTTAGAATGTTTCTTTTGTATTTTATTCTTAACTAATATGTGAAAAAAATATACGATTGAACATTTCCTGATCATAAATAGTCAGAATCAAATTAAGCTAAATTTAAACAATTATATTCATCAAATTTTTTCGAAAAAGTTATCATTGTTAAATTTACTGTTTGAAGGTATAATATTGCAAATTTCTCACCTGGTGGTTTATATTTGTCGTAGTCACTGTCCAGTGCAAAGCGGTCTAGCCCCTGGGACGCAACTAGCACACTGAAATGAATACAAAATATTAAAGTCGTGTTTATTTAAAAATATTGACATTGTTAAAAAATAATGCATACTATTTATAGTTAAACACATTTCTTATTGTCATGTATCATATAAAATTGTATATGATATATATCTTTATATCAACTATCGTTTATCGTTATCTAAAGAAATTTTATAAGTGCATAATTAATAGTATATTGTTGTTAAAACAGTTATACTAATAATTAGGTATTTAGGCTTATTGCAAATACACCAAATTTTTTGGTGTATAAGCTAGTAAACAAGTTTAAGGAACATTCTTCGTTCGATTAATATCGTCATCTTTATCAAACTTTTTAGTATTTGATCATCAAAAAGAACAATTATTTCAGGCGTAATAAAGCTATAAAAAATCTGGTTATTCCATTCAAAACAGATTTATATTTCTTATAAAAAAAAGACATAATATTTAAGGATTTTTCTATCAAAAGTCATTGATATTAATCACAACCTATCCATGTTTGGAAAGTTGTGATTAAAAAGAAATAATTAGGGCATCTTCTGTAGATAAGGTAAATGTTTTCAGAAAATTGTGATTAGTAAAACATATTTGATAGGGAAAAATTGACATTTTAATAGACTGAATTAGTTCTTGGTCAAGAATTTCAATTTGTCAAAAATCCTTCACTTTCAGATGAAGACATATTAACTTTTGATTGAGAACTTCTCATTTAGTTGATATTTTTTTGTCTTTTCATATTTATTGAGAAATTCTGGAAGAATCATTTAATTTTTTAATTTAACTTTAAATTTGTTTTAGGGAAATTAAACAAACCTCAGGTATATATGATTTATTCCTTTCTCCCTCTGTATTAAAAAAGTATCGATTTGAACCTAGTTTTTAATATTTTATTATGAGTGTCGCAGTTATATTTGACTTTAAGATATATAAGACTTTAAGATTGATAGAGTTAAATAGAGAAATATTTAAAAAGCGACTGAAATTGGCAAACCGCGTGAAACCCTTCACTCCCGTTCACCGTGGTAGCCTTACTTATCTGATAATTCAAACAGGCAATTATAGGGAGCACATTGGTCAATGTGCGACATATCACAATCTCACAAGAGGGATCATAACACAAAAAAAGGCCATCCTTCCCGCTCGGACCCACCCCACCAAGACCCCCAGGGAGCGATGGTCCTATGTCACTTTTGAAATATTTGCTTAAAACAGGAAGAGGAGACTTTAAGATATTGGAGAAATGGAGCAATATTTAAAAACCGCCTGAACCTGGCAAACGGCGTGTCTCACCAAACAGTGGACCCGAAAATTGTCTTTAGGGAAAAAAAAAAACAATAAGATTAATTTACAAAACAATATACTCTTAAATAAGGCTTAATGTTTGATTTATCTTGCTTCTATGACCAACTGTGTCTTTCCGTCAATAATGAACTATAGAATTAAAACTATGATTTATTACTGTTAAAAAAATTCAAAATTTACCGAATTTCTACAATGTTAAGGATATGTATAAGGTAAATATAGTAAAATATTATCAAAAAAATAAATATTTTATAATATGGGCGATCTAGTATTTGTGTTAATGCTCTAGGATTAGGCTGAATACGCCTCGTATCTGGATAAAATAAAGCACCCAAGACGTTTAAGAACATCATCATTGGCAACACTGTATCCTCATGCTAATAGAAAGTCTAGGTTTAAGCCAGATACAACCATTCTCATATATAAACAACATTAAGCCAATTACTAATCTACGGTTGTTATATTATATATTGTCTATTATCCTCAAATACACATAGCACTGATACTGGTGCTGAAAATGATGCTCACGAATTGTATGGGGATTTGATGATCATTTTTCTGATTGAAGATACCTATTCTTGTGAATCTTCATCTGTCCAGAGAATGTTTCCTGAAAATTGTGGATTATGCTCAACTTGATTTAAGTACCAATCTGAAAAATGTCTTCTTTCCTGAAAATCTTGCTGTATATTTCTTTACTTATTTTTTTCTCAAATTATTTTTTCAGTATATAAGTCAGTTATTTATTTTACGAATTCTATAAATATATATAGTTCTTGTTTCATTCACTCTTCAATAGTATATTTATTATTATTATTTCTTAGATTTGTTATTTTGTTTTACTAATTTATTTTTAATAATTATTATCAACCAATGATTATAACATGTTAAATTGTTAGGGGTCTGTATTTTGCTCGAGACTAAACTCCTACATTATCGTTATAAGCTGATATAATTGTTATAATGAACATGTAAGGCAAACCAGGTCGATCTGGTAACTAAGAAATATAAAAAAACTCTTCAGGGCATTCAAAATATTTGATAAGGTAGGTTGCTGTAAGCATTTTCTATTACAAAGAGATAGTGAGAAGTGGAAAGAAGTAGAAAAGGATTTACAGCCCTTTCAAGAGGTCCAGTAAAAGGAGTTGCAGATCTCTGAGCGGCTATAATCATTTCTTTTCCTTCCCATCTCCCCGCCCCAACACCTGGCGGCTCTGCTTTAGCGTAGGATAAAACTAAATTCGTTTTAGTGAGCGAACACTACATGCTATTTGTGTGGGACCCGTGCATTTCGCACTAGTATTAGTTATTAGTTGAAGTCATTTGTGGGTGAAGGCGTTACCTATGTGGCAAATAAATGGTTCGAAGAAAATTAAATTGAATAGAGGTATATTTATTCTTACGTCAGACAGTAAAATTAAACAAGGCGTTATGTATGAAGGACTACTCTTCAGAACCGTAATTTCTGTTTTTTTAAAAATAAAAATCATGCTCTAATGCTTATAATTGATCATGATAGCTTTAGAATATTATTATTATTATTGTTTAAACATTATTTGAGTGTTTCAACCACTAGGACCATTTACACTGGATTTACAAAGTGAGAAAGTTACAATTTTACAATTACAATTTTTATTTTATAAAGTTACAATTAGAAACGACGTAGGAGTATATTACTACATAAAATTACGCATCCATTTATACATGCTGTAATTAGAGTTAGACTATGTGTGATCATAGATATAAATTATTTTCAAAAAGTGAAAAAGTTTTGATATTGTTGTGGAGTCTTCTCTAGTCATCTCCTTAAAATCTGAAGAGAATCGGAGTGGTTCGTGAGCAATACATTAAGAAAGAATGTGCCTAACGGTGAGATCATTTCAGCTGTAGCGACACATTGGTGCATTTTCTTTTTTCATGAGATGACAGTGGGTTAGTCGAGACTGGCCTATCCGAAGACGGGCTAATACACATCTTCTCTCTGTAGCAGATTCAAGTTTCTAGTTGAACGTTTCACTGTCTGGTGGACCATTCTTAACTTGTGGTCTCTCGTGATGAACCATTCGTCTTGCCACTCTTGCCATAAGATTTCTTTGATCCAAGAAATAACATCTTCCCATGTTGATGATGTTACGACTTGACCTGTCTTTATAGCTAGTCTTGCCTGCGAGTCTGCCTTTTCATCCCCGGTGATCCCACAATGACCTGGCAACCATTAAAATAAGGTCCCACAACCCTTGCTGTTCAAATTGTTCCAATGCTGCTTCAACTCTATTATTAATCGGGGTATTGAAGAAAGAAAAAAGAAAAAAATATCAAATTAGGCCCCAACTGCTCAGGATTTTGGAATTTAAATTTCAAGGTCAGAAGAAAAGTTAATGTGATATGATATACGGTCAAGTAATTATTATTATTTAATGTAAGGTGTAATTATTATTATAAAATAAAAATTAACATCTTTCGATATTCATAAATTCTATACTTTATTTTACTTGAAGATTATGAAAAATTAGTGCTACTTTTCGGGAGCTTATGATTGTTCATGGTTCATGATATATAAGTTAACATTATATTTATATGTAAATATTATGATAACATATAAAATAAAGTATTATTTGATACTGTACCATATAAATTAATTAATAAATTAAAGTGTAATTGAAAATGTATTATTGTAAAAGTGAAGATAAATCATGAATCTTAGAAAATAACCTAGAAGAAGGTAAAACAGTACGTATTGAGGTAATTTGTGTTTAAGCTTCGTAATTTCAATTAATTTTTTGATTTGTGATAAGGGTGTTGTCCAACAATGATGAAAAAAAAAAAATAAAAATTTACTGATATACTGAAATTATTCAAAATGGTATCTGATTTAGGGATAATAATGTAAGTCAGTTAATGTCAGATTTCTCTTAATACCATTGTGTTACACTTGAAAGTTAAAATTTATCATTATCTATTTAAGTAATTTTTCAAACTTTTCGAAAACGATCATTTCACATTTTTTTCTTAATTTCTCGATTTAATTGATAAAATAATTAATTGAAAAAATTTAAAAATACTCATTTTAAAAATTATAATTGTGCTATTGAAATTCAAATTTGTACATGGATAAGTTACTTTTGCGGTGTGAAATTCCACGGTTAACTGAGTTAAGAATAATTATAATCTTAGGTCAGAGAAGCGTGTTTGGGATCTTCGTGCAAGTCGAGAACCTCATAAATAGTGCAACTGTCAGTGTTAATTTATTTTTGGTGTAAAGTGCAAATCGATTCTATAGCTTTTCGATAGCTGCATCAGATCGGGAGTATTATTTAGTTGGAAAATATATTCATTTGTGAGATTATATCACTCACGCTGTCAATTCCAATGATCTCGAAAGGGTTTCTTTTTGTTTGTTTTTTTCAAAAATGAAAAATAAATCTTTACAGAAAATTTCATGCTGAAAAATATTACGTTATTGGTTATATAAATAAAATTGAATAATTAAATGGTGGCCAAAAAACTGATTAGTTTAATTTTCTCACTTTTTTTTTCGCAGTGCTCAATATGTTTAAAGCAATCTTGGGCATTTTAACAATAAATTAGACCTATTTTAAAGCGGTATTAATTTTAGCCCGCAAAGAGTTATTATCCAAATAACAAGAAATCAATATTTTGTCCATTTATTTTTCCTAGTAACTAGGAACTACTTTATGGTTGGATTTTAGTGCTAATAGATATCTGAAATCCCATTTTTCCTGTTCCTATGTTAAAGGGAAACGGCTTTATAGTGCCATTAAAAATTAGGGATACAGAACTGCAGTGTATTTAAGAAGCACACCCCCTGAATTTTATTTTATTCCAGAAAAACCTAACATTTTAGCTTATTTCTCATTTGGTGCTCAACAATCTTAAAAATACTTACGAGCTAAAAACCTTCTCGTTATATTATTTCTAGTAGAGTAAATACTCTAAAATATGAGCCACAAAAGACATATTACGTCTAATAGTTCCTAAGGTATAGTGTTTCATAAACCAAACGGTTTTTCAAAACATCGAAAAATCAATATTTTTAAAATTTATTTTGGTAAATTTCATAAAAACTACTACTCCTACGAAAATTCTAATTATAAAATATTTAATAGACATTCAACTAGCTTTGTGTTGAGTTTTTAAAATATTAAAGAAAGCCCTGATTAACTTTTTAAAATATTAAAAGTAACTATATTTGAAAATAGAACCAATGAAATTGTAAATGGCCACCAAATCTAATAAACTAATAGCCTTTAAAATTTATAGTAATCAATTAATAAATATTTTTTTATTAATCATGAAATTCTGGATTGACTCATATCAATTTATTGTATTAGTAGTGCCAGTTTCCCTATTGTATTTTTGTCTAAGTACAACTATTAAATCCAATATAAATCACATTTCAGTACAAATTTATTAAACTAACCAATTCAGAATTAATTTTTAATTTCATTAACTGAGAAGAAACATTTCATTTATCGTGTATATGTATAGTTATTAGTAGTGTCACTAATTTGGGGTCTTTCTTTAATTTTTTTTTCTTCTGTAATTAGTCCTAAAATTTCTTTGTAATTTAATATCCTTTGCTTTATCTTGTAATAAGGTCAACAGTCAGCGAATAAACACAAAATTTATAAACATATATAACATTGAATAGTAATAAATATTATGTGTTTTAGAAGGAAAGTGTTATGCACGATGTTAACAAGTCCCATACCTTTTGTAAATTTCAACTGTAGTTCACAAATTTATCTAGAAATATTCCTTACTTTTTTTGACGAAATTTATGAACCATAGAAATATTCATGGATTTCTCGCGCTATTTTTATTGATATGGTTTATTTAATAAAATCTCCAGTATTCTACCGAAAAGATAACCCAAATTATTAGGTTAAGTATTAAATGTAATAGGAGATTCAGTATTTGTAGCCAAGTTAATAAAAATTTAGAAGAGTAGAGATAGCTTTGCTTCCGAGCTCATATGATTTCACTTTTCGTCTTGATTAAATATTGCATTTTTACTACTGCTGTCTTTACCTACGGTTGAGTGAGTTCTGTTTTTTTTTTTGTTTTTTTTAATAATTTATTTATTGTTATTTACAACTGTATACATATATACACATGTTGTAATAGTCGGAATCGATGAGCAGTTTCCCGTCTTTTCAGTCTTGTATGAGGATTCCATGTCAGTCGTTTGTCCAGATTTAGACCTAAGTAACGGATCTATTCAACAGGAATAAGTGGGGTATTATTAAAAGATACTGTGGGGCAAGACGAAGGTTTACTACGAAGGGTAAATGTGATTTGGTGGGATTTATGGGAATTTATTTTAATCCTCCAGTTTGGGCACCATTCTTCAAGGGTGGTGATGTGTGATTGGGATACAATGGAAGGATCATTATTCACTGACAATAGGCATGTGTCATCGGCATACGTGGTGAGAATAGTGTTAGGATGGGTTGGGATGTCAGCTGTAAAAACTGTATAAAGGATAGGATCAAGGATACTACCCTGAGGTATACCAGCAGACTGAAGAAACGGCAGGATGAATAAGCGGTATTGTGATTTACTTGAAATAACCTGTCTGAGAGTTAAGATCGGATAATGAGGGTTTTTCTTAAAGTCTAATTTTGATATTTTTAAAATTATATTTATATATTTTTTCAACTCAAAATGGTGATGTGATTTTTACAAACTAACTGTAGAACTATTTTCTGTGAAAATTGATTATAGTCACATTGACACTGAAAAGTGTGAAAATGATTATCGTCTGCGACCTCTTCAAAGAACTTCGTTTGTAAGGTTAGTCTCATACCTTTGTAATAAGTTTCGTTAATGTTACAGAATCTTTGTTGACAAAAAACAATATGGCTGGGCTATTTCGCATTTAATAATTTGAACTTGAATTAGCTTTATTTAAAATTAACTTCGCATGACTTGATTCTACAAAGTATTAATTTCGATTCTCTTGCTTTTAATCAACGCTTGTGAACTCGGTTCGAATTTTATTAATTGTCTCTTCATATTACTACTTTAATGATATCGGGATCATGTCTTTCAATCGGGATTATTTGAAGGTACTGAAACGAAATACAAACTTTAGTATAGATTTGAGACTAAGTTAATCGTTAATCGTCATTATAATAGTAGAGAACAGTAAGGTATGTGAGGTATTTTTTATTGAGTCATATCGTCGGCAAATGTGTAAAACCATTTAATCAATACGTTCATAATCATTATATTATTATTATTAATTTTTTTACGCAGTCCTTTTCTAAAAAAAAAAATAATTATCCTCTACTTTTACTTCTTTATTTAAACATTTGTGCATTTGTCCATCACATGGTCCAATCTAAAATAATATATATAATAATATTTCCACATATATATAATTTTTGAAAATATTAGACACTTTAAAAACTAATATAGGAAATGAAAAAAATCCAAGTATCCATATTTTTTTATTTAATTACCTTAAATCATCCTAAAGAAGGAATAGGACAACATAGTTCAACAACAATATATAACAATAATTAGTGTGACAAAAACTAATTCGGGTGATATTATACTAAATCTTCTCAAATAAATTAAAGTTTAACAGTACAGAGAGTAACAAGTAGATGGACATCTATTCTACAAAAAGGAACATTTTGAGAATAATAAAATAAAACATTAAAATTGTTTAAATATTATGGTGAAACATTAATTTTAGGAGGAATGGATGATAATTTTTTAAAAATTAAAACAAATCCCTTAAATGGATAGTAAGAAATATATGATGATTTAAGGTATTAAACACAGAGTTTATTTATTAACCTTATATAATAATATTATACAGTATGTAATATAGTCACAAATTATGTAAATGTGAAAGTGAAAGTAAAGGGTTGATCTAATTATTCCTAATATATTATAGATTAAGTAAATAAGTAGATAAATTAAGAAGTAAAAGTAGTAAGGGTTTTTCCTATGTATATGTATAAAATTGTAAATCTAAAATTGCATGGTTATATTATGTATACTATAAATTATATATTTGTCTAGAAGATATAGTTTTCTATTTATTCCAAAAAGTGACCAAAAAGAGAATTAAATACCATAGGAACCTGCTCAAATACCTTTAAAAACATAATTCACTAAGCCATATCTTTGCTAGTAATAGTCCGATTCCGATATTATTTGTTTTTTATTACTTTTCAATGAAATTGCTACAGTCAGTAAAAAAAAATTTTAATTTATTTATTTTTGAAATTTGCAACTGTACAATAAAAATACAACATGTAATTTTGAAATATTTTTCAGAACATGTGCTAGTGTTAGGAAGGATCATTATTATGACTGAGGAAAAATATAAGGTGGTTCAACACAATTACAAAACCTCAGAAAATAAAAAATGAAAAAGTCTAAAGTAAAAGAAAAAATGAAAAGTCATCTCTTGATGGTTTAACCAATTTTTTTTTGCTGTTTTAAAACAATTAGTAACAAAAATATATGAACTTACAGTTCTGATAAATTATTTTTGAAATGTATCATTTTAACTAATGAACTTCCGATGTTGATAATTACATGAAACGCTTATTAAATACCATAATTACAATGCCATGAATTTTGGCTTGGCAATATTGATATAATTGAAGAGTTGATTGGAAGGACATGATATCTTACATAATTTTGACTCAACTGAATGAATGAAATCTAAATTTTTAAAGTACTGCAATTATAGATTTCGAAAAAAAAAAAAATGTGTAAAATCCATTTTCTGATAGCATTCAATGTTCACTGGAAACAAATTATTTTTGGCAAGATATCTAAGTCTAACATATTTTGGATCATATAGCTTCTTGAATAAAGCTTTGATTTAGCATATTCACGTATAGAGCTTTTTCTTGTTCATTGTAAAATCAATTTAGTTAAAGTTTTTGTTACTCTACCTTAAAATTAATTTTATGAGAAATGGACATAATGTGTTTTGATCACAAACTCTTCAATATTAGACTTTAGCTTCATATTAGTAAAATTTATAGCAAACGAATTTCAATAAGGGGAAGGGACGTGCAAACAATAGTTTCCAATAATAATTTGCTAAGCACTGGGCATCGTGGGCGGTCGGAACAGCTGCCGTTATTCCAGAACGAACCAAGTTGAATATATCAATGGTAGGACATTTTGAATTGTAAATGTGCTATCTTAATACTGTTTTAATGAGCTGTTATTTGTTGAATTTCTGATTGGCTGGGATTGCGCATGGTTCAATGTTTAACGGTTGTTTTAAGGAATATATGAATGTCGATTATGAGAATATTAATTCATCAAGGCTGTTGATGTATTGCAAACAAATATACAACATTCGGTTAGAAAGGAAAAGGAAAACACCGAACTACAAACATACAATAAATACTATATCGTGCAAGCTTCAAATAAAAAAAAAATAATACGGTCTATAATCATGTTTATAGGCAAAAATTAAAATACAAAAAAAATACCTGTCCATAAATTACTGATAATCAAAATATTGTGTAATTAAAAAATAATTGAACAAAAAAAAATTTGGACGAAAATTAAATTAAGCTATTTTGAAGATTTAACTAAGAAATCATATAAATAAAAAAATAAACTGTAAATTGAATAGTTTCTTTATTTTATAGAGATTCATATAAAATATGAAAATATCATACGCTTTATTCTGATGGCCTGGCTAAGAAAAAACTGATGATATATATCTTTGTCATATTATATTGTTCTTATGATATGAAATATTAAATATATATAATTATAAAATTGTGAAGATAAAAATGTATATATTGGTGAAAAAAATTAGTGAATAGTATGTGTTCAAAATGTGATATTCATTGTAACATACAAACAGTCAATTCTAATTACTATAAATTGAAATTACAAATTAGTAAATGTGTGGTTTAGCGTTATTATTTATATAATATGGGCTTAAACTATTTTGGTTACTAAATTTATATTTTCTATCAAGACTTGAAATTTTGGGTTGATTTTATACCGGAGCTGACTTAAATAATTTTGATATACTAATAAGTTAGTTTGCTTTTCATCTCGATTTAATACTGAAGATAAGAGATATTTCTTTTAACATTTTTATTAACGTCAAATTATTTGAGTGGGAGTGGTATACAATTTATTACTTGGTCGTAAACCATTTAATTTCACCCTGTAATTATTTTTGCTATAGAACTGGGTTTCTCAATAGCTATAAAGATCTATATTAAATTTTACTTCTTAATGATTAAAAGTTTTTTGTGTTGAGGTCACCTCAATCATCATTGCTGTTATTCGTCATATTATACACGAAAATAATTCTCATTTACATATATTCTTGAGTCATACACCATTGAAAGCAATTATTTATAAGAATTCTTGTTACCTTTGCTATTAGCTAAAACTTTTTCTGCAACATATATAATAATTTTATAGACTGTATGTATATATAAGCCTATTTTGTTTTTAAAAGAATATAAGATAAGAAAACAAATTAACAGAAATTTCTAACTACATGGGGTGTCTTTGATTTGTAGAATTGAATTTTGTAGGTGAAATAAATTGTTCAATCAAGCATTCATGCATTGATTATGGTTTATTAGTTCAACATTGCATAAACTTTTCGCTGAATGTTTCTTTTCGTTAACTTGTCTTTTATATTTTGTATTATTTTTTTTTTTTTGGTTTTTTTGAGTATTGATCTTTTAGATTTTTAAGAAAATATTCTATTTAGTGATCAATTTTCTGAAGAAGTATATTTTTATGTTTCTGTGATTACAAAAATTAAAGTTTTTTCACTACAATATTTTCAGTAAGATTTTCTAAAATAAAATCAAATTGTGGTTTTTTTTTAACAGAAATTTTTATGTTTTTGAAACTCAAACCATTCTTGTAACAATAAATGTAAGAATGGAATGAAGCAATGGCAAACATCAAAACATTGGTTCTTTATAATACCTTTGATTTTCTCCCATTCCGAAAGTTTCCATGAGGTTTTTAAAATAGAAAAGACAATAAAATAAAAAATTAGAATCATTCCATAGGGTGCCTGTAAAATAATATATCAGGTGAATTATAAAATTATTATATTATGCGAGTAATGAATAGATAAAATCAAGCTGATCAGCGTGATAAATAAATATACTGACCTGGAATTGAGCATGCCGGGTGGTAGGTGCACTGTTATTATGAACAATATGGTTGCATAATGTAACACCACTGCCCACATTCTCCTAAACAGAAATATAATATATAAATTCTTAATGTTATAGGTTCTTTACTGGAAGAGTTTTCATCAACATAATAAGTTATAGTGAAAAAATGTCTTCCTTATTAAAATAATTTATTTTAACGTATCATAAAAATATTTTATTTATTAATTTATTTAAAAAACTTACATTAATATCATTATTATGACTATTTTTCCCAAGACTAATTAAGGAGAAAATTTTAATTATGGAATATTACTTGATGACGGGGTAATAGCCCCGAAACGTTGTTTAGGATACATTAATGTATCCTAACATTAAAATAAAGCATTTTAATAAGGGAGAGATTTTTTCACTATAGTACTCATTATAGTAATATATAAAAAATAAGTATACCAACATCTGAAATCAAACTATGCCTATGATTATTTAAGATATGTTACACATTTTTTTTTTTTTAATTTCTCATATTGTCTTGAAGAGCTCATAGTAATCTAATACTTGTATGATCTATTCCAAAATATTTTATACATCACCTTATATTTTACACTTTGTCCAATTGGCAGTCAGAATATTGGTGAGGAGATATTTTAATGTGGAATTAAACATTTAAATCTTATTGGAAGATTATTGATTGACCGTTCAATTTTTTGACCGCACCCGGACCATATTCCTTTCACATTTAAATCTTATTCTTTCATTTTTTTTTTTTTATAGAAAAATATAAAATTAATTTCATATTTTGTCTTGAGAAGTTCAAAGTAATCTAATATGTGTATGATCTATTCCAAAATATTTTACATAAAACCTCATAGTTGACATTTTGTTCAAATGACAGTCAGAAAACGGGTCTGGAGATATTTTAATGTGGAATTGAATAGTTAAATCGTAGACATTGATTGGTCCTTTTATAAGATATTAAGAAAATTAACTCCTGTGAAAATTTGACTTTAGGAATTTATTCAAATATGCAATTTTGCTATAGATATGTGTTAGATGGCGGAATGGACAGGTACCTCAGGAATATTGTTTTAGTCTTACGACCTATTAACCAAAACTGTTTTTTTTTTTTTAAGACTTACCATCTTCCTAAGAGGTTCGACAAAAACGTAGAAACGAGGATTGTGTTAGAATCAATCTTGAAGATTTGAGTCTTGATGACGTTTGGCGGAGAGAGGTTGGTTGACAAGCACTGTTGGTTTAAGTAGTATTGAACCATGGGGCTCGTCTTGAATTTCGACTTATATATTTAGATTTATTGTTTTTCTTGGGACTCATAAAGATACCCACTTACCTCAGGTTAAATAGTACATTTAACCAAAGGTTGTGCAGGGGAATAGATGAAACACAATTTTCGACTTTGGGACTTAGTTCAGGTAATAAAAGCTTATCTCTATGCGTAAATATGCGTTGTAGCGACGAAGCCTTTGTATATTAAATAAAAGCTGAAAATATCTTACATAAGAATAATCCCATTCATTTTTTCCTATATTACATAACTTTTGAAATAAGTTACTCGCAATACAGTCATTTAAAAAAATAAAATTAAAAAAATGTTGCTGCACGTTTTTGCCTTATTTGATTAGCTAACTCATAAGTTATAAAAATAGTGAGAAAGGCAATTCTAGTGAATTCTTATACATATAGCTTTTATTGTATCATTTAAATAAATATCTACTACACTCAATGACAATAAGTATTAATTAATAAGGCTGTTTTACTCAATTCTACTGTGTGTACATTTTAGATAAAGAGAAAAGTAAATAAATAATAATTAAGTTATGAAGAAGATGGTCAGGGGTGCGATCAAAAGAGGACAAAAATAGTTAAAAACTATTTATTTTGCCAACGTTCCCCCCACTTTGTAGAGCTTCATGAGGGATGTTCGAGTTTAGAGCTATCGAGACTTTGACAGAAGCACAGAGAGATAAATTAAATAAATAATAGTATACAAAAAAAAAAATAAGATAAGGAGGAACTAAAATGGATAGTAATAAAAGTAATTAAAATATAAACGCTTTGTAAATAAAAGCAAAATAATAAAACAACTAACAGAAAGAATTAAAAATAAATAAATAATCTTGAACTGATCTGCATGTTTATTCAGGTTTTCTTTTTCTTTGTTAATTTTCGTCGTTATTTTGTTCATTATATTTTACTTTTGTTTTATTTATTTGTTTATTTAAATTTTCTTTTGTTTTTTTTTACAGGCAAATCTTAAGTTTGTAACTTTAATTTCTGTAGTTAATCAAATAATTGTATCAGAACAAACAATATGTGTAGTATGCCTTTAAAGGAGTGGACATGTATATAATATGGGAAAACAATTGTCAATTTAGTGTCAAATTCAATATTATAATTAAAAATAAATAAACTATATTAATTTTAAGTAAAACGTTTTCAGAAC
>NW_027114882.1:427486-429623 GCF_000696795.3 Halyomorpha halys
TGCAGCGTGATCGGCCAGTTCATTCCCTGCGATTCCTACATGGCTTGGAACCCATAGAAATGTTACTGACATACCCATGTCAGTCTCTATTTTTGGCTCAATTATAAATTTAAAATTATTTCCATTAGTAATTGGTGCACTGTTCTTAATTTGATTGAGATAATAATTTTTTTTTTATTGATTACGGAAACAAAAAGTTGGTAGCCTTAGGGTATGTCCAAGATTCTTCCTAGTTTACTAAGTCTGACAGTCGGCGCCAACATACCGAGTCAGCGAGCGCATACTCCTTTGCACTCTTGTGACTATAGAGTTTCGACCTTTAATTATACATTTTCATTTTAATTGGATCAGACTTAGGTTAAAAAAATTTATTTAAATCGAGCAACATTGAAAAATTGAAAAAAGGCCTTTCTTCATTTCTAAAGAATTCTTTCTCCCACTGGCATCGACGATGTTCCTGTTGGAATAATTTTTTGGAGGATTAAGTTGCACTTTGGCTTACAAATCCTCGATATCCATCTTAAGGAAAAATGAAAAATATTGAAACACAGCTTGAGCGGCAGGTCGTCTGAAACCTAATAGTCTCTTTTACCAATCCAAATTGGCTACCTAGTGTTTTTTTTATTTTTTCTCGGTACTTTGGAAAAATAAATGTTAATCATACTAATTTCCTTTGGCCCTACACGGTTCCTAGACTAGGGCTAAGGGACCCTCGTTCTCAAGTGATCAGCCATCATAGCCTCCTAAACTGATGGTTGTTCATCAGCTTCTTTTGTTGATTCAGTGCATTATGAAGAAAAAATACCGAGGAATAATTCTGATCTGCTCTCTAGAAAGAACAACCGTACCCAACCCTAATTTTTAATTTGGACAAGAATGGGCTCTTCAATGCAAAGATATAAATTTATTGTGGGTCAGCTACGAAATAAAAATCAGTTATGGATTGTTGATTGTTGAAGCTAGGAAACTTCTCAGCAAGTAAAGAGAGGTGGCCCTTAAACCAACAAATACAATTTAAATAATTATTTTATAATGAGGTGTTATACTATGAGATTTTAGCGTTACATTCATATATTATAACACAGGAACAATCGAATTCGTATTAGTTACATTTAACAATATTATTTTTAAAATGCACTTTTTTTTTTTATAAATATTATGGTTTTCTTAGCTTTCGAACATTTTCCAGACAACATGAATTATTATTTTACTTATTACATTTTAATTATTACTGGAATAAAGAATAGTTTATCGATTGACATCCAATGTGTAACCCTATTGTAACCGTCCGCTGGTATATCACTCCACCAATGTACGAAATAGAGTAAACAGCATTAAAACAAAAAGTTTTGGTATGATAGGATATTTTGCGTAAAAGATAGATAGTTATAGTAAATAATTACCACAAGTTACGAAAATATTTAAGTAGACTAAACGAAAAGAGGAGTTTAACCAATAAAATTTTCCTTTACCCATAAAAGGAAATAATTGATTTTTACTTAGAAAATAATATTTTCAGCACATAACACAGGAGTAACTAAACAGGTACAGCTATGTATTCGGTATTATTTATTTTTACTATAAGGAAGAAAACCTAATTTTTCCTACTTTTCTCGAAGGATAAAGTTCTAAGTCCGTAGATACAATGATCCTGTTGGTCAACGGAGTATACTAAAATATAAATGGCAATTAACATATGAAATAATTATATCTGAATTATTTACTTTTTACAATATTATTATAAAAATAATTTTTATTTTTTAAATATTAGTTTTACCAAAACTTTGGAATATTTGTCGAGATTATACTAGGAAAGATAAATTATTCTTTATTGTCGATAGTTACGAAGACGAAGCTGACCCATCGGTTTCCGCCCGACCCCATTGTCCAGACTACCCTACCACAGTAAGGGCAGCCATCTTAATCTCCCTTTTATCTTTACTCTCTTACTGGCACTCCCTTACTAATCTTATTTTGCCATCTGTCTTTACTGTCCCAGCTCCACACATTTCCCTCAAGATCTTCTACGTCCATTGTCTCCAAAGGGGCTCTTAGAACTGAGCTATTTTATCTTATTTTGAAAATGTTACGTTGAAAGCTCTTTCCGAGGGGTTATTCTAGGAAAACTCAACTTTTT
>NW_027114882.1:429685-439603 GCF_000696795.3 Halyomorpha halys
TTAAAGATAGAAAATATTATTTTTAGGGTACAATTTAATATTCAGATCAAGGTTCCAAAAGTTGAACGCAAAGTCTAAGTACCATATTTAACATTAAAGTATATGGTAATTCATAAGACCGAATCATTTCTATCAAGTCATTCATAATGAGGCTGTTCATATCTGATAAAAAATTAGTTTGATTATAGAAAGTTCTATTATTCTTAATATTTGTATCCGCCGATGAGTCATACTTGCTACAATAATAAATATAGTTACTATAATTGTATAATATATTATAATTTTTGTGATCACTTAGCTTATCTACACTGCAGAATTATTATTAAAGTATGCTTAAATAACTAAAATAAGGCTTTTTATTTATTTAAAACTGATGGACATTAAAATATAATATTGAGCAAATAAGGTATATATTTTATTAAATAATGCTATATATTACATACAGTTCATCATTAAACCGTTAGTAAATAGATTGCATTCAGAAATAAAATGTCGACATTTTCTTTTAAATATAATTTTTTGTGTAATCACATAGCTTAGTTATTTTTTGCTAAGTAAGCTGTTGGTAGGGACTTTTTTGGTTTTTATTTATTGACATTGATCATAGGTATCAATTAGGTATTTTTATTGAAATACATCTAGTAAATTCGATGTTAGACTATAGAAACCATTATACAGAAAAAATTATCCATTAAATATAGAATATCAGTTTTATACGACTTTCATTTTTTGAAATCGAAATTTTACGATCGAAATACTATTCCATAATATATATTCCATGTATAGTACGTGAAAGAAAAAAAATATGTATATAGAAATACAATTACCAATGTTCAAAAATTATGGGCAGCTGGATACAGTCTTCATTTTGAATTATCTAAATATAGCTATGAAGACTTATTAAGGGCTCCACGTGTTGGATATACTGCTATCTTAATTTATGGGCAGGTAGTTGAAGACATGCGAGATCCCTTTGACATAGCGTTAATATCATCACGGAATGTACATATTAGTATGAAAAATATCTTGAATTTTAAAATTGATGTTTTTGTCGGACTACTAATTTTTAATTTAACAATAAAATTTCTTCATAAATATATTTTGAATTATATAAAAGGTTTTTTAGTTATTGTCAATATTATTGATATTGATTGCTAATGAGAGCATTTGTGCTAAGTTGTGCAGTTATTATAATAATATTAACTCATTTCATTCCTTAAGCTTATAATCCATTAATTTTTAAAATCAACAGGAGGTTCTAGCTTCATCTTGCCATGATCACCGTTTCTTCGGATATCAATATACTTTTTTCTGCTTGAAGAATTATGGATAAAATGTTGATTTCTTAAAATGGTTTCAAGACAATGTTATATTAAGCTGCGTTATCGACTATTTATTATTCATGGCTCAATTAATCAAGACACTATTTAGAAAATTCATTTTTGATAATATTAATGTTAAAAAAATTACAATATACATATATATATACATGGTACAACTTTAGGCGACCATTAGAATTGGTTCATTCGATTTGACCGGAAGTTTATTATGGCATTGTACATTTTATTTTTATTTTATTTATAAATTTTTATTTTATTTTTTTCTGATTTGCGAGATGCTGCATCTTAATGTACGATATTGCCTACTGTCTTATTCTGAACTAACATTTGACTGATAGTCATAACTTTGGTATTATGGACACTATTTAGAAAGCTCATCTTTGATAAGATTTGAGGAAAATAAAAGAAAAAAGGGTAGAAGGGTAGAAGTAATTTCCAAAAAGTTGGGTTTTGAATTCTTTGTTCGTTGTTGATTTCTTCATGTTATATTAAAAGTATATATATACTTTAACGAATATTTATTTTTTCGTGTTGGTTTGTTCATATTGGAAGAAGATTTTTGGCCGTATGAAGTAGATTGGAGGAAGATAGTCCGGTTGGCGGTAAATAAAGGTATCAAAATATTAAAAGAAAACTATTTATTGTTAACCAACGTTTCACCCCACATTGCAGGGCTGTCTGGTTGTAGTATAAAGGACCTGGTAGTATAAAAGAAAACTGCCAGTTGTCCTTTATACTTCCACCAGACAGACCTGACGAAGCCCTAAAAAATGGTGCGAAATGTTGGTTAACAACAAATAGTATCTACTTCATACAGTCAACTGTCTTCTTCCAATATTTATTTTTTAAAAAATCATACAAAATCTCGTGTGATATCAATGTTTTTTTTTTAATATTTCATTTTGTATTATATTTATAGACAATGGTAATATAGATCATGGAGCTCATTCAAACCATATTTAAAAAATACATAAATTAAATAAAATAAAATAAGAAATCGAAAAAAAAATAGTAAAAAAATTAAGCGTAAAATAAAATAATATCTTAAACACAATCGTTCTTATTTACAATATTTACATTCAGCCTGGGAATCTTTGAACCGAGCTGTTTCCTTCACTTGTCGAGGGAAGAGCAAGACACTGGAAGATCCCACTGGTTCGCTCTCAACCGCATCATTGATATAAGAGCCAGTGGTGGATGAGTAAAGACGCTAACCGCAGACGCTTGTTATTCTTTTTTAAAAAAAGGGAGAATAAATTACAAAATGATGGCCAAAAAATATTTGAAATATATTGAAAAATATTTTATATAAATTTTATAAAAACCTAAAATATTTGCTTATTTTTCAGGCAGTACTCTATATCTTTATGGCTATTTACTGCAAAATGAAGTATTCATATTGTTTTGAAGTAGTACAAATTGGTTAAAATTTGATCTCTTTTTTCGTTCACTAGTTTTTGAACTACGGTTTTTCAAAAATCATTTTTTCTAATTACGGGAAATCAACACTTAGTGAATTTATTTTGGCTGATATAATGGAAATTACTACTACTAGAAAGATAATTATTTATTTAGTTTACTGTACGTTTACTTATCTTCAATTTAAGTGCATTTAGACATCAGTACGCTTGTATATCTTTTTTTTTCCGTACCCTTCATTAAGATAGAGTAAGTACTACATACATATATAATACATGAAATATATGTGAAATGTATTATCTGTTCGACAGGGGTAAGAGCAACATTATTAAAGGATACTGTAGGGCAGTCGGTAGGTTTACGACGAAGTGTAAAGGTGATTTGATGGGATTTGATGGAATTTATTTTAATCCTCCAATTACGACACCATTTTTCTAGGGCTGTGATATGGGATTAGAGAGTTTGAGATACAATTAAAGGGTTATTATTAACAGCAAGCACACATGTGTCATCGGCATACGTGGTGAGGATAGTGTTAGCATTGGTCGGGATGTCAGCTGTATAGACGGTGTAGAGGATGGGACCAAGGATACTACCTTACTGAAGGATGAATTGTAGTTTACTTGGAATATTCTATCAATGAGAAAGGAACGAATGATGAGAAAGTATGTAGGAGGTAGGAATTTACGGAGTTTGTAAGGCAATCCCGGGTGCCAGACTCGATCAAAAGCCTGTTCTTCATCGAAAAAGACTCCCGCGTAGGGTGTTTATATGAATTTGATTTACAGTTTATATTTCACTATTATTTTTACATTTTAGTTCAGATTATTAATGAAGTTATCGCTTTACTTGTATTTTATTAATCAGTTTTGATTATTCGTTTGTGCATATGAATGTGCACAATGATCGCACTAACATGTCGAATATTGTGGCTGATCATTAAATTTTTGCCAGCAAACAATTATTTATTAATAAAAAAAGGAGCTTGAAAATTCAATTTTTCCGATGTGAGTACAAAACCCTTCATTTATGTTAAGATTTACTTTTGTCTGCTTTTCAAGTAAATGATTTAATTTTTTAAAAATTAAATATGTTCGTTACTTCAGTGCTTCCTCAGTTTTATATTCAAAGAATTATGGAAATTTAACCTCTTTTATTGAAACATAGCCAATCATGACTAACTTTGACCACTTACGAGTTAGAAACCCATCATATTCACTTCATACTAAATAATCGTTTAAAAATGGTAAAATCGAATTTCGCGTGTCGTTACACAATTAAAACAGTTGATCGTGGACGACATGTGATATTTCTTTCTTCATTTTTTTCTGTCTATTTATGTCCTAACCTTATCCAGTCCCCTTATTGAGCATTAAAACTAATCACGCAATTTTGGCTGGTGTAAACCGAAGTCATGCCAAGCATTTGCCAATGTTTGTCTGCATTTACTTGTAAGTATCTGTATTCTTGTTTATCCTGGTATGTTTTTTTTTAAAAACAAAACGTTCATTATTCGTGTTAATATTATTTTATTGATTCTGTGAGTTTTCCTTTAAATTTTTCCTAGTCGACTTTTCCTGTAATGAATAAAGGAGCTGAGGGCTTAGGTACGAAGCTTTAATAACGAAAAAGAAGAGAACTGGACTATGATCTGATGAAAGGTCATCCAGGGATTCAAAAATGGCTTAGTATGAGTACATCTGGGAGGTTATAATATGTGTTGGATATCAGTGTTTTTTGAGGTATGCAGGCCAATAAGTAGGATTTGCATGTGTGAGAATAGAATATGTATTGGAGTTGGAAAAAGGGTTTGATTTTAAGAATATAATCGTTAATCATAAGGAAGGGAATAATTTTAGAAGTAAAATTCTGGAAGCCATCTATAATTTAGAAAATATGAATTATACGTTAGATTTCTATCTGTAAATCAGATTCTAAAGGCCTAAGCCACCATTATTCTGAGATGCTTATTAAAATTAATCCGTAGTTAATTAGTAAATGTCAATATTAATTGTTCAGGTATCAAATAAATTAACTAAACAAATATTAATTAAATTGATTAAAAAAAATTACGAAAAAAATTAAGCCCTGTAATTATGTGATCACAGAGTCCTAACTTGTTGAAGGTAGGTTTTGTTAATAATGGTGGTAATCAGTTTACTTTTGTATGAAGAAAAGTCTTTTGATAAAAATTATTTATGAAATGAAATTAAAATAATTTATTTTTGTATGTCGATACCTATTTTATAAAATTTTGAAGGAAACTGTTTGATAAATGACATTAATTTGATAAATATTTTTATTTTAAAAATGTCTTCAGAAATTAGCCTGTATTGGAAGAAACTATTTTAGTGAATGTGACAAATCAATTATAAAATTGTCTACTTGATAATGGTCTGAGGTCCGAAACGTCAAAGAGGATAAAAACTATGTTGATCCAAAAAGGATCAAATGGATTTATTCGGATTTAGATATAATCTTCTAATTAAAATAAATTCGTTTGTAACAATTAGTTTCAAGAGTACGTGATAGCCGAGCATATAGAGAAGATCTCGGAGTACTTGGTTCAGAACGTTTCAGAATGTTTCACGGTGGTTCTATGAAATGAATCTTAGCATTCTCTCTCTGGTGAATACATGAACGTATTCAATAGAATAACCAAAAATGCAAAAAAGAAAAAACAGAATATTAGAGGGTAAAGCACGATAATCATATAAATCTTGAGTGATTTGTACATTATGTAAGATATTTTTATTAATATATCCTAATTTTATATTAATATTTGCACTGAGACAAATATAGTTGAGATTATTAGGTGGAGCTAGTTTTTTTTTTTAAGAATTTGTTTTTAAAGTTGACGAAATTAGATTATATGATTTTTTACCCGAGCTGCATATCACTGGAACTCCATTCCCTCTAACACGGTTTTACCAACCCTTCTCTCGTTTAAAACCCTTCTATTTAACCACCTTTTACTTCACTAATCTAATCCAGTATTATAATAGTACAGATATTTTGTATTTAGTTTGTTAGGTTTTTAATTAATTTTTTTTTCTTCCCTTTATTTAAAATTATTTATATACAATTTTAATATAAGTTATAATTAAGTGTGGCTACACTATGTTTTGGCTAATATATGTTATTGTAAAATTAAAATTACCTTTCGTAATAATTCTAAAGGGATCTAGTCTCAGAATAATAAACTATTTTTCATTTCATTTCATATATGGACATAGGCAATAAAATTTATAATAAGTAATATAGTAAAAGTATTATAATAAGTAATATAATAAAATTTAGTTTGTATAAAAGTACCATGAAGACTGAGGAAGATTTAAAAACTTTTGTTCTTTTATGAAAAGGAAAAATTTTGGGTATATATTAATAAAAAAATCTTATGGAAAATACATATCACTCAAGATTTATAATATAAAAGTGAACCTTTGGGGTATAGGAGTGTAGTATATTATGAGATAATAATTTTATTCATTTTATTTTTACGGATAACAATATGATAATAAATATTAGTTTCATGTTCAAAATATTTGATGCCGAAAAAAATCGGCCTTGACTCGCAGAGGCGTAACGGAAATGGAGATCGAACGTTCAGGAAATGAATGAATCGATTCTGACAGAGCAGCATTCTCTCTAACCAATCTGAGTAATTAGCTGCTAGCGGGGGTTTGTGCAGAGAACAGCTGTTAGCAGTGAATGGATAGTTCTGAACGGAGCATTTGTATCAGCTGTCGGCTAGATCGATAGTTGGGGAGCGAGTCGTGCTCTTAGTGGGAGTGCTCAGGCAACTTCCTTAGTAGAGGGGATCATTTACCGGCCTATCATCTGCCTCTTCAGATAGCGGCTTCTGAATTTATGAAAAAGTCACGTTACATTCATAAAGTTTTTCTCATTATCTTCAAGTTTTTCAAACTGATAAAACTATTTTTATTACGGAAGAAGATAGTCGGCCGTATGAAGTAGATTGTAGGAAGACAGTCCGGGTAGCAGTCAATAAAGGTATCAAAATAGTAAAACAAAACTATTTATTGTTAACCTACGTTTCGTCCCACATTGCACGGCTTTGCATTCAGATTTAGGCGGACTAATTTTATTTAATTTTTATCCGCTTCAATCTGACAGCCCTGACGAAGACCTGTAAAGTGGGGCGGAACGTATGCTAAGAATAAATAGTTTTGTTTTGCTATTTATTGATCACCACTCAGTCTATCTTCCTACGGTATATTTTTAATATAAATAACGAAGAAGATGGTCAGGGTTCCAATAAAAAAATTAGTTGCTAACTATTTTGATTTTTTTTGTTACTATCTTTTTCGTTATTTCAAATTATTTATATAAATAATATTTTTATTATGAAATATAATATTCTTTGACACTCAGTGTGCCTATGTACTAATGTACATTATACCAAAAATTCCAGGGACTTCCAAAAACTTCCTTCAGGGAATACTGTAGTACCTGTTAGAGAAAAGTGTTCACAAACGAAATGTTGATAGAAAAATGAATAATAAAGTACAATTTAATGATATTACTACACATTAATTAAAAAAGAAGCCAATCAAGTTTCCACCTATAGTACTTATATTACGTCAAAGTTGAAAATCATTCTCTCGGTTTTCAATGTATGTTCATTTATACGCAAAAATGACCAATAATTAAATTCGGTACACTTTAAAATAGTATCAAATAATTATCATTTAAAGAAATTTCAAGGACTTTCAACAGTATTATCTTATTTTATCTGCATATTTTGAGACTCTATAATCTCGAATATTTTTAATTAAGTTAACTATATTTTCTCTTATGAACATATATTTTTCCAAATATTTTTTTTATTTTCTTATATTACAAAATATAAGCAATATATGTACCACTAGAAATATGAGCGGTATAAAAATAAGTTAAATCGTTATCCTAACCCGCTAGTTTCTAACCTTGTTTCCTCTTCCATTCCTGAAAATGCTCCGAGGCGCCTAAAAAGAAGATGGCCACGAGACCTTCTAATGTAAAAACGTTATTAGAGGGCACCAATGGGTATTCTCTTTACATTCCTGTATCATGTCATTATGATCTTACATCAAATTTACTGGATGTATTATTCTGTACAATAGTGAATGTCAATAATGATATAATAAAAAAAATCGTTATCCTAATATTTAATAAACCTATCGATGGTCTTTTACAAAAGTTGCAATTACAATTTCAAATCTGTAAAAATTATTTGTTATATTATATATTATGTATCAAATTATTCTTTATTGCGTTTAAATTATGCACTGATTGATGCCAAAATCTGTGACATTGATCATCAATATAATTGTTGTTAATTTCTTTTTAATACATAAAAATGACAAGTTTCCGCTTTCAGTTTATTGTTAGAACATATCAATGTCTGGAAAAAGGTATTTATTTACATAACCTATTCATTACAATGAATAGTGCATAATTTTATTTTTTTTTTATGTCGGGTTTAAAATCTGTAAGTTATCGAACTCAGAGCAGGATTGACGGGACATCCTAGATGCTATCAACCTATTCTAGCTGGAGTAGGTAAGTCGAGATTTATTCAAAGGATCGCCACAAAATAACAGTCAACCCACCCTAAATTATATTTATAATTATATATATTCTATATATAAATTATATATTAATTAACAGTCAACCCAGGCTAAATTCAAACCTTCTCCATTTCATATTATATATTTTTTTATATTAATATCTGCAATGCGACAAATATAGTTGAGATTATATTGTATATTATATTATATAGTGGATCTATTTTATTTTAAGAATTTGTTTTCAAAATTGACGAAATCAGATTATATGATTTTTTATCCGAGCTGCATGTCACTGAAACTCTATTCCCTCTAACATACGTATTTACCAACCCTTCCCTCGTTTAAAACCCTTCTATTTAACTACCTTTTACTTTACTAATCTAATCCAGTATTATAATAGTACAGATATTTTGTATTTAGTCTGTTAGGTTTTTAATTAATTTTTTTTTCTTCCCTTTATTTAAAATTATTTATATACAATTTTAATATAAGTTATAATTAAGTCCACAAGTTATTGTAAAATTAAAATTACCTTTTGTAATAATTCTAAAGGGACGTAGTCCCAGAATAATAAATTATTTTTCATTTCATTTCATATATGGACATAGGCACATAGTACAAGAATCCATTGTAATACAATAAAATTTAGTTTGTATAACAGTACTCTAAAGACTGAGGAAGATTTAAAAACTTCTGTTCTTCTATGAAAAGAAAAAAAAATCGAGTATATATAAGAAACAAATCTTATGGAAAATACTTTTTACTCAAGATTTATGATATAAAAGTGAACCTTTGGGGGTATAGGAGTTTAGTATATAATAAGATGATAATTTCTTTCATTTTATTTTTACGGATAACAATATGATAATAAATCTTCCAAGCTCCAAAATAGTTTCTGGGTTTTGACTTATTAATATTTTTATAACTTAAAGTAAGTTGCAATCTTTGATATTAATTCTTAGTCAGTTAACAAAAAAAAGCAAGCCTGGGTCGAGTGTTTTCTCTCGAGGTTTTATCGGTCAGGTTTTTCTCCGCGGAGCCTGTAAAAATAAGCTTAATTAAAAAGCTCGGGGAAAGCCTTCAAATGATGTTATGAAAGCCTTTCAGAAGAAACAGCGCATTGAGAAATAAAAAATACTTTCTGCTTACACAATACCTTCGGAAAGGTACTGTCCATTTATAGTGGGAAACGTCTATTGGAGAGTAGATTTTTTATTATTGGTTTTTATTCTTTGTTGGAAGCCTATCTCTAATATTAAAAATAAGTCTATAACTTAAAATTTAACAACTAATTTAGAATGTAACTTGAACTTGATGATACTGTTTATATATCTTTCTGTTTCTATATCCTACTATATTTTATATCTTTTATGATATTTAAAAATATATATAAAATGACTTATCTATAGAAAAAACTATAAATAAACAAATTAATTTACAACTGTACAAAATAATACAATAGGTAAATATGTAATATGTTTCATATACATTTGAAAATCTTGGGAAGGAACCACCCATTGGTGGTACTTCAAACATTAATTTAAATTAGAAGGTCCCGTGGCCATCTTCTTTTCAGACGCCTCGAA
>NW_027114882.1:440082-442134 GCF_000696795.3 Halyomorpha halys
TGGTTAAGGAGTTTGGAATGAAAAGACGCATATCTGTTTTGGGTCAAATCTCCAACGAATGGGATGGTCTTTGTAAATGAGTTTATTTGTGACGTAATAAGGAGCATGAAGGATTTTACGTAGGATTTTGGATTGTAACGATTGGATGCGGGAAGAACTTGATGGTTTGGTGGAGCCCCAGAGCTCAATTCCATATGTCCGAATTGGTCTGATTATCGGTGTGTATACTAATTTTTTGTAGTGAATGGGGAGTTTAGAGCGTTTGTCAAGTAAGTGTTGTAGCAATCGGAATCTACGAGCAGTTTCTTGTCGTTTCAGTCTTGTGTGTGGATTCCAAGTAAGTCTCTTGTCAAGATGGAGTCCTGTATCGAATCTGTTCAACAGGCATTAGTGGTGTATTTAGAAAGGATACTGTAGGACAGGAGGGCAGAGGTTTACGACGGAGATTAAAGGTGCTCTGGTGGGATTTGTCAGGATTTATTTTGATTCTCCAGTTTTTACACCATTCTTCAATAGATGTTATGTGTGCCTGTAGTGTTTGTGATGCATTAGTTGGGTCTTTGTTTACAGAAAGTATACATGTGTCATCAGCGTATGTTGTTAGCTGTATAAACCGTATAAAGCATGGGACCTAAGATACTACCTTGAGGAACACCGGCGGACTGAGAAAAGAGAGATGAGTAGGCTAGGTTATGATTTACTTTAAAAGTTCTATCAGTGAGCTAGGAGCGGATTATAAGGAAATATGTTGGGGGTTGGAATTGACGAAGTTTATAGAGCAGACCTGGCCAAGACTCGATCAAAAGCTTGTTCAACATCGAGGAAGACTCCCGTTCTTAATATTATAATGTCTTCTATAAAACTTAATAGAATATTATTTTGAGGAAACAATCGGTAAAGTATAAACTCCTTCAAAAATGATCAAATATAATAAAATGATGTATAATAAATCATTTTTCAAACTTCAGGTTTCAAATAGGCGTTGTAGGTCATGTAAATGAGTCTTTTACAGTTAATTGGAAGTTATCGAATAAATGTTGTAATAGTTGGAATCTACGAACAGTTTTATGTCTCTTCAGTTACGTATGAGTATAATCTGTTTTGTATGAGTAAAACGTTTGTCCAGGTGTAGTCTTAGGTAGTGGATCTGTTGGACAGGAATTAGTGGATTATTATTAATGATAATATAGGGGCAGGAAGTCATAGATTTATGACAAAGGTTAAAGATAATTTTATGAGATTTATTTTAATTAATATTGGACAGTTTGGAATACAACTGATGAGTCGTTATCCACTGATAACACAGGTGTCAGGATGTTAGCTGTATAAACTGTGTAAAGGATAGTACACGTATGGGGAAATTAAATTTTAAATTATCAAATGCTTTTATTTTTATTATCTGGATTGTTTTTACCAACTCTACTGAATTTTATTACTTTTCTGGCCTGTTTATATTGACAGTAAATTGGAGTGCTGCCTTGAAAAGAAGATTTATTTTCAATATAAAAAAATAAAAGAGAAACGGTTTCATTATTCAGTTGATTTTCTAGTCTTGAGCGACAGTTTACTTCTTTATATTTCGCTTAAGTGTTTTCTTCACAGTTAAGGTTTCAGTCTGGGCTGCATAAAACCTCGAGTTTTAACTATATCGTCATTTTTAGAGCTTATCAAACTTTTTAGATAAAAAAGTTTATATTATTTTTTTTTTCACTAGCTACTTAACATTTTCAAAAGCTGCCGGTGTTCAAAAGGAGCTTAATAACTTTGGAAAAGTGATTTTAGAAAGTTTAATGGAACTTTTACTTCGTCAATTACATCTTCCATTAAATGTTATTATCTAATGAAAATAGTCTAGTAGTAATTTTGGTTTGTGTTGGTTTATATGAGTGAAGCAGAAGTCTCTGATGACTATGATTATAGTATTTCATATACGCAAAAGTATGATTATAACATGTATGTTTAATGTTGATAGTAAGTGTGTGTAATTTTCCAAAGAAATTTGTAGGAACAGTTCAGAAGAATTAGCCATTTTTTCTAATGTTCTAAAACTTA
>NW_027114882.1:442339-451622 GCF_000696795.3 Halyomorpha halys
ATAACATACAGTCGTATTTAAGAAAAAAAAAATTAAAAATAAGCAATATTTGTCGTATTTTTAAATGAACCAAGAGCTCTATTAACGGAGGTAATTAATTTATTTGCGTCTATTTTTTTCCACACTGATAACAAGTTTTGGATTATTATTTTGTGAATTACATTATGTTTATGTTATTATTAGGATTACATATGGATAAGAGTGATTACCCAATATCATCTTAAGAAATGATTCAAAAATAATAATAACGATATTGAGAATACGAGATTCTAAAATGACAAATATCCTTAAATTTTTACGATATCGAAATGCGTTTTGTGGAGTCTTAAAAATTTTTAATGACTATAAATTATTAAAAAGTAAAGGTAATACGAGAGTGCGGATAGCCCCGAGGTAAGGCGCGTGGCTACTAACTCCAAGGACCCGAATTCAAATCCGGCTGGGCCGAAAATGGTTTTCTGTTACTCTGTAGCCTTGAGTCAACTTCTGTGGGTTCTGAAGCCCGCATGGGGTCCACCCAGCCTCTTAAATTGGGTACCCTTAGTTGGGTAAAAATCTGGCGTCCGAACGTGATTCTGACTAAATCACTCCCTTGCACAACCGTTGGTCTAATAGCAGTACTTCCTTACAAATTACTGAACCCTGGCCCTTCATGGGTTGTAGCGGTAAAGATTTTAATTTTTTTTTAAGGGTAGTACGCAAATTAATGTTTTCACTGCGCGTCAGCCACACTTTTTTAATATTGTTTTTATTAATTTTGGAAGAAAATAGTCGTTAGATAGACCGTATAAAGTAGATTGTAGGTACAATAGTTATACCTATTGTTATATTATATACGTGATTATATGTTTTTGCCTATAAAAAGTCTTACCTTTGCTAAGGTGGGAGATACATTTCTATACCTGATGTTCCCCCCTTTCTTCTCTCAGTTGTCTTTTGTACTAAAATCAGATAGATGATTACTCCTTTACTCATTCTGCATCTTTATCAATTTTCTCAATATTCTCCTTTTACACGTTACTATACCTCACCTATTTGTTCTACCTTTTACACCTACCTCTTTACCATATTTATAACTAATTTTACTGAATTGTCTCATACAATCTATTTGTCTTAATACATATTTAGAACTTCTGTCACATCTGGTTATGTTTTTCAATAACTTATTACCAGTCTACCTACACATGTACTTCCTTATATTGATGTTATTTCTTTTTTATATACTTTATAAACATAACATTTTTTTTAAATGTTCTGTTTATTCTAAAATGTTTGCATCTTGTTCTTTCATCTATCCCTTTATTAACCGCCACTCGGACTATCTTCAGATAATCAATTTTTATTAATTATTATAATCAGTATCCAGACTTGTCATAGGAAGGAACATAATAGTAGTTTGGAAATTACAATTTGTTTTTTAAAAAGTTCATCTCCACTCTTATCAATCTTTAAAAAATGCAATAATGTCTCTTATACTTAACGGCTTTTAGGAAAATTATAAAGTATGTAGGAAAAAAAAATTCAAAGTAAATCCATGTAAAGTAGAGTGTATTTTAATGTAAAGTGTATCTTCTATTTTAATTTTCTTTTTTTGTTTTTGTAAAATTTTGTGAAAGTGGCATTCACTTGCAGGCATACGCTTGGGGTGCCACGGCACCCACTGCACTACATATTTACATATGTTTAAATATACATAATAGAAATATAAAAAAAACTCAATTCCGATAGATTGAATATCGATGTTATTTAACTGATGTTAAAGCATTTTGGCGTGTTAGACATTCCATACTTCAGAATAAACCTGTTTTATCTTGAATATTTTTGTCACATTTGCACCTGAAATAAATCCTAGAATTCAAATAAAAAAAAAGATCTTGATAATATTCTCTATTTTGAAACATTAGGGTCTTGGGTATAAATATAACTATGCGGAGTTTGCTGCAGATCCATTCGTGGCCTAAAATCCAAGGACGTCTAATCTATCCCGGCACGGCATACGTCCTCAAGGGCCCCTGTTTTACATCTCTCATTTCTTACTCCAAGATAGATCTAATGTGTTGCTTCCATAAAATTGTCCTAATGATTTATGACTTTGTTTTAATCATAATAATTTATAAAACTGTTGAAAATAATAAGATTTAGCAGCTTTTGAATATGCATGTGTATTCTTCTTAAACAAAAGCGCCTTTATATAATAATTTTAAATGAATGAGTTGATTAATTAATTGGGATGCGTACTACTACATTTCCTGCAAAATTCGTCAATCTTCATCTGAGTATGGATGATGAAATTTCTTAGTAAATATTGTTTTTGTACAATTTAATATAAATATAGTCCTATTGTAGTAAGTTAATTTGTTGGATTAAATGATGATATATTTTTTAGGGCTGGCTATTATTTGCGATTAAAAGATTTAACTATTATTTTTTTATAAAATGAAGATAGTCTGGGAGCGGTAAAATAATAAAATAAAAAATAAATAAATACTCAAATAGTAACTTTTCGCCCCCCGTTTCAGGCTACGTCAGAGTTAAAAAAGACACAAACAACTAAAATTAAGATTTACAGTGTAAAATATAAATAAACAAGAATTACAATAAGGTGTTAGATAATTAGAAAGCGGAAACATTAAAACCGATACGGATTATAACAAATAAAAAATATATAAAAACATTATGTGATGGAGGGAAATAAGAATAAAAGTCAAGAAAAAAGAAAAAGAATGAATTACCACTTTTCCTCTTTTCCTTTTTTAATTGCTATTGGAGTTTTTTTTATATATATTACATGGACCATTTTCCTTTTATATATTACACACGGTCAATCAGCAAATCAATTGGAATTTTTTTTATGACTTTTGAAATTTTGAGTTTCGCTCCTCGTATCTCGCAGTACCGCATTAATGCCCTGCACTTACTGTTTTGTTTAGTTCAGAAAATAAATGATTAAATTTTTAGTAAGTTCTTTAATAACATATTGTGTAAATTTTTTGCTTCTTGTTTATTGTTTATTTTATATAATGGCTCGAAACATCGTATCCATCAGTGCAAGATATTATATATTATTTAATCACTATAAAACATAAATAAAAAATAGATCAAAATGATAAACATCTTATGAAAAGATTAAATAGATAAATATAATAATAATATCTGATGTTAGTGGTCATCATTGTACATTGATTTACCAAATTTAATCGAACTATATATATATTCCATAAATCGGTAAGTAAAAGTAATATAAGAAATAAAAATACAGCCTGTCACCTGGACTCACGAATATTCTGACTTACGACAAAAAAACGAAAAATTATCGCTTTTATGCAGGTAACATTCTCTAATCTCACTGAACATTTAATTCTTTACCGTTGCCATGACCAGGTCTCTTAGTATTTATTAATCAAATTTTAAGTATACCAGATTGGTGATATAGACGAAACTTAACGATATATGATAAATTTGTTTGTGAGTAATTCAAAAGTCCAAATTAATCCTGAATAAATGGGTATGCAGTGCGTCTTCAACTCAAGAAGAGACGCTTCTTCACTTTTAATTGACTGGTTGGTTTTGTAGTGGACAGTTTATGATTAATGGTAATGATAAATAAAACATAATTAACTAAAATGAAAAATCTATTACATAAGTTACGGGTGGTGTAGGGGTAGCCAAAATAGAACATTTATGATTAGCTGTGTTAATTAATTTTGATTAGGGTTTAATGATGATGATGATGGTGTGAATTATATTGAATGATGTGGATCTGCTCCATGCTTCCTTTTTCTTCTCTACATTCCTATATTTCTCTCTTCTCCGTCACTCCAAGATGTCTCTACTCACTCATGGTGTGATTTTCACTTAATAAGAGTGAATAAAGAAAAGCTTCTTGTAGAATAAGAAAATGACTCTCTCATGCAGCAGTTTCTTCTTCTCACAGAGAGCACTAGATAGGTTTTGCTGTAGGCCACATGGGGTCTTAGTGGGGCCTACATTATAGGGGGCTCATCCATTCCAGACTTTCGGTTATCAGGTTATCCGAAACAAAGAGATTAAAATGTTCCATAGGAAGAAAAATTAAACGCTTTATGATATATTGTGTAAATGTCTATTATATAAAGGTTTGTGGATAAAAGTTGTCCAAGGAATAGAAAATGTCAATTAGATCGAAATATTTAAACCAGAAACGTCTGATGATATGAAAAAATGTATTATTTATCACTGGGGTGTCACACCAAGAGACTTGATGGAATGAATTGATTAATAAATACTGTTGCAATGTAACATAATAGTTCTTATGAAATAATTTCGATTTTATATTTGATAAATTTAGTTTATTTGATAAAGTTTTAGCTATGAAATATTAATAATACTACTTTTATTGTTGTTGATAATTTTATATTTTAATCTGAAATATAAGTCGATATGATAAATTTGTATTTTCGTCAGTTTGGATTTCACCGTAAAAGGATGTAAACGTTTTAGTAATAAATTTTATAGTGTGATGTATATTATGCTTGGAAATATGCACTATTTGTATCGAGTTAATCCCTATAAACAAATATGGTATTAATACAGAAATATACTTATTTTTAAATTTTTATACGTATGTTTTATGGGTTTAGTTTTAAGCATCGGACCCGTATACTATCAGTTTTTATTTCTTTTCGTAAAAATTTTTTTTCATTAAAATTTATTTTCTATTGTATTGTAAGCCCTAACGGTGTTATAGTAACCCAATTAAACTTTCACTACATTATGCTGATTCTGTTAAATTCCTCTCAAGTGAAGGAGCTCTCCTGATGTAAAATCAATTGAAGTCCCTTTTAAAGCACCCCCGCAGCAGTAGCTGTAAGCCCCGGGATCCTTTTACAGTGAGGGTGGCTTCAATTTAACATTAAAGTATATTTAAGCAAAATATTTTCGGCTCATTTTACATCCAAGAAATTTATTGATTTAATTGACTGCGTAAAGTGATACAATATTTTTATTTAATTAATAATTTTCTTATTCAAACATGAACGGATGAATCCATATAAGCTACATTAAGTTTGTCTTAACGTAGTTACTAAAGGGTATAAGAATAAGGACAGTAGATTGTGAGGTTCTTGTATCGTTTCAATCCCAAAAATATGAAAACCTGATATTATTCAGACCTAAAATTCTTCTTAATTTCTCGTAATTGGTGCTACGTACTTACACTTGTTCCATTGATTATAATACGATTCATGGTGTAAATAATTTCTACAGGTAGGTAGTCGCTGAAGGTGTTAAATTTCTTTCAACATTAATTTCATTGATCGCCTCATAAAAAATATACGTCTCTAAGTTTTGTCTGACTGTCACAAGTATGAAAAGGCTACTGTAGCGGCTTATGCCATGATATAGCCATCTACAGTAGTGCAATGAATGCATAGACAGACAGCAGGCGGAGAAGCTTGTACAAAAATATCCAAGGAACTGGAAGGGCTGAATATTGCAGTTAATCCCAAGAAGACCGACTGTATTATTTAATCCTTCCAGAAGAACTAACTTCCTCTCCCTGAAGTCTATTAGGTGGTAAGGTACGACAGAGGTGTTAACCTTGACAAATATCTGACGCTAGCTCACCACTGTAAAAAGAAGATCAAGCAGGTCAGGACCAAGTCCTGGCTTAATCACCTGTTAACTTCTCCGCCTCAAATTAATGATCTACAAAAGCGTGCTGAGGCCAGCCCTGCTCTACGGAGCATCTATGCTAACCAACATCTTCAACGGCCAAGAGGCTCCAACAGTTCAGAGCGATATACTGAGATGTATAGTGAGACATACTTTGATACGACATTCGAACTGCCGACTGTGGCAGAATTTAAGTCGAGAAAACACATCAAAATTGGTGACAGCCTTAAGTGCTGTACGAACCCATTATTTAGGACACTGACACCGACAGGACGGCCACAAAGGTGCCAGACACATACTCAGACTGAGTACAAGTAACTAAATTATTTGAATCAACAAACCTGGTAAACTCTATCATCAACAGACTGACAAAAAAATATAGACTACCCCTTTTCAAATGATCAAAGTTCCTCAGTGTCATCTTAAAATGCATTACAAGAATGCAGAAAAAGAGGCTTCTCTCAACCCGTTTTCGTCATTACAACCCTCTGCACCCATAGGGCTTAGAAGAAAAAAAAGTTTTGTCTGAATTGGTACGCTCGTGTTAAAGTTATCCCTATTTTCGTGATTTAATAAAAATTTTAAGAATCAGAGAAGGCGAAAATTACTAACAAAATATTTTTATTTTGATATAAAAATTCTTGTTTTAGTGTTTATCGAGGTGGGAATAACAAATATAAGTTTTGTTCTTGTTTTTAACATTTCTTATAATAAAAACTGTTTATTTTTTTTTATAAACAAAATTTAAGGTACTTTAATAGGTACACTGCTTTACCAATGTGCTACCTCCTCCTACCGGGGCATATTAAAAACAACAAAAAATAAATCTGTACCGCTAGAACGCATGTAGGGTCAGGGGTGCAGTTCTTTGTAAGGAAGTATTGCTAAGGAAGAGTTACTAAGTAAGATTTACTAAGGACGGGTTACTAGACTAACGGTTGTGGTCAATGCATATCGTTTATAATTTGAACTTCTTAGGACTTTTTGTTTTTGAGCTTGGCTGTTCACAAACAGACACACATCATAAGTTATTTGACAGTAGAACTCAAAACAGATGTTTTCGTTGAAAAACCGAATTCGAAATCTCTCGCTATCGCAGTACTTTCCTTTATACATATTCCATAGGAGAATGTAAAAATTGCTTAAATAATTTTTAAAATAGGAAGCATTCCAGAATCTATTTATATAGTTTTAATTCCCTATTCAGATATTTCCAAAAAAAATATATATAATATATTATGAGGTTTATTATTTGAGCTAATGGCAATATCAATCACACAAATTTAAGTTGGACATAACGCTGGCTTAATAAATGAGAAGGAAATGCTTTGGATTAGTGCTTGGGTTTTATCTGTTTACGTCTTGCTATTTAATGAAAATAAACTTTATTTATATAACATATTTAACTTGATAATTCCTTTGAAACGTTAATGATTTTCACAATATTTCGAGATTTATAGCCTACTGGCTATACATTTAGTGTTCGTACAATTGTTCACTTTGTCACCTTAGCAAAGTAAGGTTTTTTTTTTTTGTTTTTTTTTTTATCAATTGGTAGAATAATAACAAAAAGTATAAGCACTACCAGTATAATTTTTTTTTTTATTTTATATGATTTACCTAGAGTCGTAGCGTTGTCTTGTTATTTATCATAATTAAAACAAAAAAATTAGCAAACAAATTATTGACTGATGACATGAACAGATTTAAAGTGACTTTTAGAACTTTTATCGTTTATAGAATTGAGCAGTACTATTTTTTTTTTTATATATGCTCTACAAGCATGCTAAGAATAAAACAAACCGAGTACGTAAATCGGCTTTGTTTAAAAAAATAATTTAGGAACAAAAAATTTAAACATATACTGCTTAAAAATCATTTAATAAACCGGTTAGCCAGGTTCTTTTGGAAATGTATTTGTTTATCATTGCTGAATTGAAGAAGTAAGATTTTAAAGGAAACGAGATCCCGTTTGATCCTTAAAACAGGTTACACTATCCTTTAGTCGAAAGGTTTCTTACTTGTTAGAATTGTGGATTCTACTCCCCTTAAATTTTGCAAAGGTCAAACGAGATTATAATTAAAGACTTTCCCAATAATGGCCCCATAAGGCCTGGTGGGGGTTATTTTCTAGCTCTTTGGCATTCTAACACCATTGCGAGTTAGAGCTGCCAAAAAAGAGGCTTTATTTAAATCCAAGCTGAGAATATCTTCGCGAAATTTAATTAATCCATTTGCAATTACTTCGAGCTTCCATTACCCTTTAATTAATGCAGATTCGGGAATGAAAAGAAATTACCGAAAGGATTTAATTGTAATTCAACAATCATTCCCTCTAAATTGCAGTTAGCTAACAGATATGCAGTTTTCATTGGAAATTGTTAATTCTTCCCGTAGCAATTAAATAAAGATGGTATATAAGTATCAATTAAATAAAACTGGTATATAGGTAGCAATTAAATAAAACAGGTATATAAGTAGGAATTAAATAAAACCGAAGTGGTTAACATCGAACGCCCTCGCGGATTTCGGACTCAAGTTGGACAGTGTTGAAAGAAATTAATACAGAATTGTTAATTAATTTTTCGCAAACATCCTATGAAAAAGTTGATCATCTAAAAATCTAAGAAAATAACTAAAATGATGAGAATCCATTTTTTTTTCACATTATCCGATTATCGGCAGTTATCCGATTATTGGACCACATTGTTTGGAAGGGTATCCGGTACATTTCAGATATTTGTGGGTTTGTTCAGGTAGTTTGTTACTGACCTGAGTTCATTCGTAGGATTACGAATTTATGAACATTTATGTTGATGTTATTTTAAATAAACCAGAGGAAGATGTGAAGAACTATGCGACGCTTCTCAGTCACGACAAGAGCATGAAGAGGAGAGGAATCTGTTAAAGGGGATTTGTTAGAAAGTAACCTCCATTTTTTCTGGCTAATTTATCCACCACTTTTGATCACTATATTTTTCTTTTGTCACGCAGTACCAAAGTGCGTGAAATTAAGTTCCCTCTCCAATGGACAAAATTCAAAGTTTCGTTATAAACTGGCTTGTTTCTATAGCAAATCGGAACATAGTATGCGTAAAGTCAGTAAGAGTCGAGAAATGAGGGCACCTGCAATTAAAAATTGTCCTGTGCGTCGATTAATAACATAGTTGTTATGTTGAAGGTACGTGATTAACCAAAATTATATTTTCGTCAATATATTACTTTGTGCTTCATCACTTGTAACACTTACAAAAACATTTTTCTTTAAGAAGCTGAGAGAAACCTCTTTGTCTCTTCACAAGTCTAATATGAGTCACCATAATTATACACACATATTATATATTATTATAGTATATATAATTAATACATGTAATCAGAAACTGGAGTACATTACTTAATATTAGTTGTTCTATTAAAGTCAGGTACTTATTCTAGTCCCGAAATAGACATGCTTCGTTATGAAATATGCATACATTAACATTCAAGTGTATCTGTATTTTACTCTTTGAATATTCATTTAAATTCTAAAATTGAAATGATAATTAATAGTAGTTAAAGGAATTTGTTAAAATCACATTCTGACAACCATTATCAACAGAGAGTAGATTTTTTAATTTTTCAACAATTATGT
>NW_027114882.1:451697-452727 GCF_000696795.3 Halyomorpha halys
TAATATACATAAACATATATTTATTAAAAATTTATTAGCCCTATCTTTACTTAATAAAAAAGTAGCTGTGGCCAGAGCGTTACTCAGGGGGAATCCCCTTCTTCATTCATTCATTGGCTCTGGTAATAGCGTGCCGGAAATAACTCTCTATTTGTGGAACGTTCTTTTCAAAATAAATACGTAAAAGTGATTTTTATTTTTTTAATGGTCCCATTTAAAGAAGAACAAAATCATAAAGTCCTCTAGTGTTTGTAGGAATAATTTAGTAATTGTAAATTTTTAAAATCTTTATTGTTATCAATCATCAGTATCGCGGTTTTATTTAATTGTCTGTTTGAAATTAATATTTTTTTTATTTTTTATGTTTATGCTTCTTTTATGATGCAATTTTATTTTAAAGTTACATAGTTTCTTTATTTAATGATAAACTTTTATTGTTATTTTTAGATTTAGTTATTTATTCATATATATTATTGTATATTTACTTGGCCATCTTTCATAAGGCATTTTGCTTGTTGGGACGCCATTTGAACTTAAAACATAAATTCATGTAAATGTATATGTTAAACAAATATAACAGAAAACATATACATTTGTTTTCTGTTATATTTGTTATTCACAATAGTTCTAGTCCCTAAATAAAGTTGTTTTTATCAATCTATATATAGTATTTATTCATTTCTCATATTTTTGTGAAGTTTAATAAAAATATTGTATGTACATTCATCATCGTTCGTTCAAATAGATTTGTTAATATTTACAGGGTGAATTTACAGTTTAATTTAACTGCAAAATTAACGTATTCCATTAGTATTTCTATAACTACACAGTCCAAAAACGAACCACAACATATTCTAATGAAGTGGAGGGCGATAAAGCTTCGTCTGGTATGAATGACACTAGTGCTCAGAGGTAGGTAAACTCTGAAGCTAATGAACTTTTGACTTTTGATTTAGGGGTATTTAGTAAATTCTCACACATGGTAATAATACAAAGAACACATGCTTTCAAATACTAGTGTGATATATAT
>NW_027114882.1:453582-471918 GCF_000696795.3 Halyomorpha halys
TTAAAATTTGTATTTTTTTTAGGAAGACTATTTTAAAGTTTTCAAGGTTTCATTGTAAAAAAATAAGAAGAATTGTCGATTCAAAATTTGTTATTGAAATTGGCATAAAAATTCTAAATTTTATTAATATAAATTTTTTTTCTCGGAAAATATCATAAATAAATAAACATAACAATTATTTTCACTATTCCGCTAACAGAATTAGTTTTTATAAACTTTTGATCGGAATTAGTCATAACATGGATAACTGATAAATTCTCATAACTCAACCAATTTGTAGCCAACTTTCCCAGTACCAGTATATTGTAATATTTCAATGTATTTTGGTAGTTCCCCTCAATTAAATTAGTGTATTGTATTTCTGTTAAATGCACAATTTTTAATTATTTCAGTGAATTTAGTAAAATAATTCTATTCTTGATTTAAAAATTTACAAAAAAATATATTTTTGCTCTCGAATCACCTAGGCTTTTTTTTTCTTAAATAATAATTTACCCATTTGATTTTATGAAACTTTATTTATTCATTTTTGAGAACGTCTTTTAATTCTTATATTCTGAGAAAAAATACTGTAAACAAACCAATAGTAATAACTTCCAGTTGTTTATTGATAATTAGTTTTACAGTAGATAGTTCCCTCCACGAAATTTTATTTTCTTAAAATTATTTTAAAATATCAGCTTTATCTTATTATAAAAAAAATAATTGTGGTAATTAGGGGCTCTGAATCTATTTCGTGTTAGCACTAAAATAATAATTAGTAATAAAATCGGATTTAAATTCGTAGAATACAAGACAATTTCATCTCTTTTTTTGTCCAATGACGAAAGGGTTTTGACGGCGAAGGTTCCAGCCGACCTGGCTGGCTCCAGAACTTCTTTCAATATCGATTGTCTTCGTCCTCCTAATGCAGGTGGGTTTAGTTTAAGATTCTTGATTACTCTCTACCAGTAAATCGCGATTAAATACTTGTTATCATAGTTATAAACATTAGAAGCAAAGTTTTGTTTTAATTAATAAAATTGAATATTAATGTAAATAATAATGCTGAAAAATCCAAAATTGTGCTTAGATATTTATTATGGTAACATTTTCATATAAATTCTAACATTACTTATTTGAAGTGTGTTCAGTTAATGAATATGCTAAAAAATAATAATATACCAGAAAATAATGAATCCGAAAATATAAGTAAGAATTATTTTTTATGATATACTTAGACTAAATATTTTTATTAATTATTTGATTATATTGTTAAAGCTCTGTTTTAATACAGTGTTTACTTTACTTTTGTATTTATTTATTTATTTTTTAAATAAGTATGAATGTAATTTTTCTATTTTTATTTTTCTATTCTATCATTATTGTTGATATATTAAATTATTTTATTTTATTTCTTTTGTATAAAATATAAATTCATTAATATTACCTATTAACCCAAAGTGGGACAGATTACAATATTCGTTAGTAAATAAATATAAACTTCTCAGGAAAAACAAGTTTAATGTTCCGTTATATTTCATTATTTAAGGATTTCCCGTTAGTTATATATTTAAGGAAAAACGTGAAATTTAGATAGAAAGAAAAGAAAAACAGGAAGAAACGAAAAATATTTCTATGTTTTAAACAGTTTTAAAATGTTACAATGTTATGATTTAATTTATAATTTTTTACATTGGCATATAAAAAAATAACTATCTTTATACTTATGAATAGGGAACATTTGTTATCAGATAGATTTTTGATTCCGTACCAGATGTTTTTAAATCCTTATGGTTTCAATTAATCGATTATATTATTGAAGTTTCTGTTTATATGTTTTAATACAAGGATGAATTTGATTTTAAGGTTTTTTTTGTTGTTGTATGTTTTAGTTTAGTTTTGTTATAAGAACATTATTGTGATTCTTGTAAATGAATTAGTACATTAGTTTCTATTTCATATCAGAAAACTTCTCTCTTGGCAGATTGCAATATTTGTTGATTATGTAGTTATTATTGTTTTTGTTTTTTTAGTTATAGTTATTATTGTCATTCTTGTTTTGTTTTTTGGGAGGTAAAACAAGTTCAATGCTTCTCTATATTAAAGGATAACGCACGTGGAGATAAGACACCTAAAGACGTAAATAGGATAAGGAAAGAAAAGAGAAATATTTCTTAAGTTTACAGTGACGTAACAGTACTTTAATATTCCTATACTTAGGTATAGACCAATTTTTTAAATTAAATTATAAAATATATTTTATTTTAGATTTTTAGTACTATAATAGAAGCTTACTTTCCTTCGTGGTTCCTTAGGTCATTGACCTATAAAATGATTGATTTATAAGACTCCGTTCACACAATTGATTTTATTATGTATTACAGTATTAAATATAAAGCATAAAATTTGAATGGGATATATACATTTATGTTATGTATTTTTATAATAATAAATGTTGGGTGTATATACATGAACAGCAAAAATTATAAACATAAAAAATAAAATGAAAGCGATATTGCTAGTTTTTACTAAGCGTGAACCGCCAGTTTTGCTGGTGACTGATTATAAACAATGATTTTTAATTGTGATCTAATATAATATTGCGTGACAGTACATATGATTGTTATTGACAAAGTGTCGTGATAGTAAGCTTGACGCTTCTTTGCCAACCCATAAGCATGAAGTGCCGATGCCCTTGCTGTGCAAATACTCTGGTGTAGCTGTCTACCTGAGGAAGGCGAGGGTGGCTGGGGGTACCATTTCCTGCGGCTCTGGGCGGGCCACTGCCGCCATCCGTCCGTTGGGGGGCGCATGCGTGGGCCTTTGCCCCCCCAAAGTGGTCCACTACAGCTTCTCTTCTCAGGGCTCCTCAGTTAGCTGAGTACTGTCTCTGTCAATATTGGATCGATGGTGATAAAAAAAAAAGTTGGGTCGCTTTTTATCTAATTTATTAAACTGTTTTTTATCATTGTAGTCATTTGAGAATGGTACACTTTATAATTTTTCTTGTTTATATTTATTAGATATTAATTTTAATTTTTGTTTATATTATTCTTTCCCATATAAGGACTAAAAAAGTGTATCAAACTGTGTATTAGTAGTAAAAATGTATTGGTTCTGCCAATTTAACACACTTTTGAAACTTATCACCTCATTTTCATAAAATCTGGCACAAATGCTCTATTGGCATATTTGCTTACTCGATTTTTCACATAATGGATTTGATTATGAATAAAAGCATTATTGATAAGTATTTGAACAATCAAAGAAAAGCTTAAAAGGGGATGATTGTGATGTTTCAATTTCAATTCTCAGCCGTGGACAGCAAATTATTTAATTTTGTTCCTCTCTTATTTAACAAAGTACGATATTTTTAAAAGTAGGAAGTATCTGAATTGTTTAGAGCTTAGTTAACATTTTCACAGGATCCTTCCATGTCAATTCATAACACTTTTGGACCTCACCATCTCCGATTTTCACTAAATTTGGCACATTTTTGAGTTGGAAAAATGTGAAATTTTACTGAGACATATCCACTCGTTTTTATCAAACGCCACATCATACAAACAATTGAAGATTTACTTCTTATTGCAAAATATGTTAAATAAACATTGAAATACATTCTTACAGCAAGAACTCAGTCAGTTCTTCTTCTCTTAAGACTACTAACTATCCCAATGATCTTCTGCCCTTTCGCCAAAATATATACATAAAAAGAAGTATTGGAAGGGGATGCTAAGCTTGTGTGGGAAAGAGGTGAGAGGCAAAAGGAATTTATTTAATTGGACATCTTTTTTTTTCTTTTTTTAAAATTTATTTATTGATATTTACAACTGTACATAAATACATCAAGTAAATTTGAGAAAATCATAATGATATGGTACATGCATGTAGAGAAACTACCCAATGGTAGCACTTTAAAAACATTTTTACAATATAAGGTCTCGAGGCCATCTTCTTTTCAGACGCCTCGGAGGATTGTCCGGAATAAAAGAGGAAGCAAGATTGAAACTAATGGGTTTGAGTGGTTAGGGAGTTTGTAATGGAAGGATTGATATCTGGTTCGGGCTATATCGGTTACACATGGAACATTAAGGTCTTTGTGAATGATTTTATTTGTGACAAATTTAAGATTTTACGAAGGATTTTGGATGGTAAGGATTGGATACGAAAGGAATTCGAAGGTTTAGTGGAGCCCCAGAGCTCAACGCCGTATGTCCAGATAGGCCTTATAATTGTCATGTAAATCAGTCTTTTGCAATGAATTGGAAGTTTGGACCGTTTGTCTAGTAAGTGCTGTAATAGTCGAAATCGACGTGCAGTTTCCTGTCTTTTCAGTCGTGAATTAGACATCTTAAATTTAGGAATAGTAGATTTTTAAGAAGCCCAATAATATCGTAGATTCAGGGGTAGAATATATTTAGGATCAGATCTAGGCAAGAAGTGGAATAAAGGTTTAGAAGGAGGTTTGGTCTGGAAAGTGGGGGATGCGATGTACTGTGAGAACTGATTTACATATGTTAAACATAAAATAGTTAGACAGATGCGAGTCCATTGTGAGATGACGGCTTGAACCTGCTTAAGTATTAGTACTTGCCTTCAGCAGTGATATACTACTAAAAGAGCGATGGAAGATCACTTATAGTTAGTTAGGTCTGTCTGAATGAGCCAAATGTTCAGAAGAACAACTATATAGTTCATAACGATGACCGTTGAAGACTATTTATAATAATAGCTGTTAAATAATGTTAATAACAATAGCGTTCCCTTAACTTGCGTTATATTTATTTTGATGGAAGCATCAGTTAGCAGTGTTTTAATCGTTTCAGAGTTTAATTTATAAGAGTGATGCATTAGTTTTTATTTTTTTTTAACAATGAATCTATTTCCATCATTTATATTCAAAACAATGCTACCTATTGATTCATATTCATAAAATGTATTCTGAAACATAGAATCAGTAAACACATGGGTTGTCAATTATAAAGATCAGTCGAAGCAGTTATTCAAGTGATTTCATGAATATAAAACAATAGAGCATATGTTTAGTATTAATTCTTAAAGATAATGTAAACTGCAAAACAGATGAAAATTGTGAAACTGGACAGAAAATAATGTTTTTAAAAGTAAAAATGGTTTTAGTACCTCTTTATTCGTATCCTGTACAAGAAGATTGTCAACACACACATGAATAATCAGTTTATTGTTCTGATTCTGAAACCTTGTGCGATAAGATGGCAGTCATGTACTTTATAATAATAATAATCTTTATTTATTCTGTGATTGATCCCTTTAGAATAATTTACAGGCGTCAAAATTAGACTTTAGAGCCTTAGAGTAAATTAAAAAATAGATATGAAATTACAAGATGTCATAAAACAAAATAATACAGTGAATTAAAAAATATACAATTAAACAACCATAATTAACAGAATATATAAAATAATGATAAAACAAATAAAATGAAACCACTTGTCATATCATAAAACATAAGATGACTTCTGATGGTAAATAAAAAGAAAAACAAATGATAAAAAATCAAATACAATTAAACTAAAAAGTAATAAATGAAAAGATATAATTTTTGCTACTGTACATATTTACAATTATAAACGAAGATCTAAGACATAAAATACATAAAATATATAAAGGTTTTTTGAAAGGAATTGGGTGGACAGAAGGTAGTCGAAGATACGGGATTTGAAGATTGGAAGGGTGTTTGAACTACGAATAAAGGAGGGAATAGAATTTCATAGGGAAGAGGAACGGATGATATATAGATGTATAGTGATTTCGCTGCCACTACTACTTTACTACTACTACTACTATCTCTGTTGAAAGTTTAGGGCTACTAGTGAGTTACTGTTCGCTCTATATTTTCCAGCCCATCCTGTAGGTCCAGTAGTACAAGATGTCAAGAAGTACACCATGTCTCTCTTAGATTTGGTGTACTTCTGTGTCCCTCGAGGCTCCACTGGAGGTATTTTTCAATGGGTCACCATCAGGTTTTCCAAACTGTGTTCTATTGCTTTCAATTTTTTTTCTTTATTCGAAATGGAAAATATGTTTTCAGACCTTATCATCAGAGATCTCGGGATCCTTCACCCGATTCTAAGGTCTCTTCGAACGCAGCGGTTGACGATTTTTTACTGTCGTAAGGTTGGACTAAATTTATGGTACTGAACAGCCTTAATTTTGCCTTTTTCGAGGATTTCTTATTCTTTCATGCAGGATACAATTGAACAAGCACTCCATTTTCTTTTCCCCTACATTTTTCAACATATTTCCTTTTATAGCGACCATAGGTCCCAAGTATACGAATGATTCTTCTTGTTCGGCAGTGTTTTCTCTCAGAACAACTATAGGGGACCACTCGACATTATGCACTCGGGTAATTCTCCAATTGTTTATGAGATCGCCATAGCTATGGTACTTCCTAAAGAAAGCCTACTCCTTTTTCAATGAAATCTCCAAAGCTCGAAATCAGGTTTAATTAAAAAGGTATTTTGAATATTAATAATAGCAGTTACCGATCCGCAGGTACGAAGATACTCTGTGCTTTCTCAGACCTTATCGGTCCCAGCCGACTAGTGATTGCTCAAATGATTAAGGGACTTCCACTCACATAGTACTGCTGAGTGCCTCCGAGCAGGTACCAAGGTGGTATTATCGAACTAATAATACATGTGCTAGCCCTTCCTAAGAAAAATTCAGCAATAAGTGATTTTTAAGTCCTAAATTCCCAAATGAGGTATAACAATCAGCCATAAGGAGAAGCGGAAAAATATGAAGGGGTTTTGGAGATCCAAGAATCGAATTCCGTCTCGGTGTTTAGATTCAGTTCTAATATCCGGTCTCTCCCTCCAAAAAAAAAGTTGATCCGTTAATGAAGTGGCTGGAAAGAAAGTGGATGGGAGGAAATAATTGCATTAAGAAAAAGAGGGAATGCCAATCATTCAGGGGAAACAGTTCGAAATGTACAGGTCAGAAGTTGATGATGAGGATGTAAAAAGGAATTCCAGAAGGTTGCAGAACCTAGATTGTCCTAGAGAACATCCAAAGCCGTGGACCAGCTAAGCCAGGCCGAGAAAGCTAGAGATACTGAAGTCCGTCACAACCCTTCAGATGAGCCATAATGATAATATCTTGTAATTTATAATGGCAAACGGATTAGATATCAGAGTTAATAGCATAATTATGGTAGCCACAGGATTCGCAATTTTTTATCAGTATTAATTATCATGATGTCAGCCTTTCATGCTATCTCTTATATTAATTAAACCTCATATGTAAATATTTCATGTCATCTGATTAGCATAGCTTAGTTAATTAGTGAACACAACACTTTGGAAAAGATATTTAATGATTAATTATGCAAGATTATATTTACCTATATGTCTAACTGTAGGTCGGTTCCCAGAAGGAACCAGTAGAGATATATAATAGGAATAAAAATACAGATGTACAAATACTAAATACATGCTGTTTCTTGAACCCCCATCCGCCTCATTTCGGGATCACCAGAAATATAGTAATAATAAGATTTACAACTTCCTTAGCACATGAAGCAGTTTGATCCCCTAACAGTCTGTTACCTCAAAAATGTCCCCTTAATTCGGAATTCGCACAATCTTCTCGCGTTTCCCTGAAAAAAGTTCAATAATCTGGGATAATGCTCGATCGATCTTCAAAAATTTAGCAAATATGCCATCGATCGTTGGGGCTTTAACGTGCTTTATTCAATAGGGGGCAATTGTGATGTAATTGGGAATGGGCGTGGATTCGGCAATACCTTGGGTGGCCAGAGTCGGCATGCGGGAGTGAGATTAAGATGCATCTTCAGAATGCCGGTTCAATATATCAGAGAAGAGCGCTTCGCAACGCTTCAGCTGGCCAGCTTTGGTGGTGAGGATATGTATTGCTCTCAAGCCGCTTTTAGGGAGTTGAGGCGTATGTTTTAACAAACTCTGAACTGCAGTGGCGCCAGTTCGAATCCGGCCTGGGAGGTCGACTTACATTTGTGTGGTTGTCCCATAATGAAAGATTTACCCCCTACTATGGTGTTCCCGACGTGGTCAAAATATGGAAACTTCCTGCATGAAGTCCATTGTTGCGATGAAGTAGTCAAAAGACGAAGTCCTTCATGAAATGAGGCGGGCTTCTGACCATATACGTTGTGACTTAAGAATATTTGCTGACGCTTATCGTCTCGAGCATCAGCATTAGTAACGACGAAAGATCGTATTCGAATGAATGAGATCTTAGGAAACGACGATAGATACTAGGCTTAATAGTTGAAACTTTCCATTAAGAACAATGCCATTTGCTTGGACCATTGATCAAAAATAATATGTAATGGAATCCATTAAGCCAGCTTAAATCTCAAAAGGAACACTTTATAGACTTTTAAACCTTCATGCTGATAATGAAAGATTAATTACCAGCTCTGGTAACCCGAAAATTCAGGACTATTTGGCCATATCGTACGTTGCTTGCTGACCTTAATGAGGAATGACACGAAAGGCGAACTTTTTGGGTTAAAGCGCTCAACTGTATTTGCGGAAATGAACGAGGTAATGGTTTGTCAAAATCATTATCTATAGACTCCCCTATTTAGTTAGCATATTCTAGTATAGCCGTAGGTTATAAATTGTATTAATACTTACTTAACCCACGATATAACATTATGATATAATGATGAGAAGGAAATAAATTCAATTGACTGTGATATCTCCGTTATGTACCAAGGATTAGCCTAATATTAGTAACAAATTTTGTAATAATTTAAGTATATTTTAATTATAAAATCGACATAAATAACAACCTTGAACTAATTGAAAATAATGTATATTTGTTCAGGTTATTTAAGGTGAAAGAAGATAAATATATTTAATTAAGTTGGCATTTGTTTCCCTTATATTCATTTCTTTCTGCCTACGGCTCGATGAGACTCATTCATTTGTCATCATAACAAAAGTCATTCATTTGTTATTTAAACATAGTATTTTTATTGACATAAATATACATAATTTAAATTATAAAAAATATGTATATGTTTACCTGTTTGTATGTGGTACTGTTATTGTGAGGTAAACTCATTGATCTAACGCATATAACTACACAAAAATACAGATTTATATCTGAAGATGACGTAATTAGCTAAAACGTTGGCAAAATATAAATAAATGTGGGGAAAATTCAGGACATGCACCAAAATTCGAACGAGAGCTCTTAGAATTTTAACAAACATTGCTTTATTTCACAAACAGTACTATCTCAATTATTATGTTGCTACATGATACTGCCTACTAATCAATTTATCATTATTTATAATAATAATAATATTTTTATTTTTCATGATTTTATCTTGTCAAAGCTAATTTGAATTAATAAGTTTTAAAAGTTAAGAAAAATTAATCAAAAAATGAATATAAAATAGAATGTTATATTAGCAATAAAATATATGTTGATTTTAATAAAAGTTTACATTCTGATGAATTCTCGCGTGATCCATTATTTAAATAAAGAATTAGTATAATACTTAATATCATAAAATAATATTATATTATTTTGTTATATTGTTATGTTATATATTATATAATTATTGTTACACTCATTATATTTTATTGTTAGTAGATTGCTGGTGGATAATATATCATATTATAGTTACTGGAATATAGTTTTATTTTATATTACTGGATTATATAAAACATTCCAACATTGCTTTTTAGCCTGCTTCACAGCCCTCTGGAATTTCCTCCCTGCTAGTATTCGACATGATTTTTCCCTGTCATTTAAATCCATCTTTTTAAAATGCTTTCCACACAGCTCTTCAATCATAATACATAACTTAAAAATGGAATTTGAATCAGTGGTGAATAATTTTTTGTACGAATTGATGATTTTATTTGACTTCTCTACTTTTTTTTTATTTTTCATTGAGAATAAGAATTTATTTTGTTAATGGATTTTATATTGTAAACATTATTTAATAATCATAGCGAATAATTGTATTTAATTTGATCGATTATTTACTTTTCTTTCATTTGTCTTTTGAACTTCTTTTTTAAATTTATAATATGAGTTTATTTGAAGTTATTTATATATTTCATATTTATTTATACGTTAAATATCGTTATTATTATAGTCGAATGCGAACAGAATAAATTAAATAGGTTCATTATAGCATTGTGTTTCAAATTTTTAGAAGTACCCCATAGAAGAAAGATGACTCCGAAACTCGGTGTTGTGTTAATATTTTTACAATAAAAAAAAAATTGAATAGGATAAAAAAAAGAAGAAAACCATTAGTTATTTTTATGTTAGTTATCATATAATTATTATAAAAGTGAATATTTTTTAAAGTATGAATTCAATTTTTTTTTATTTCTGAAATTTTTAATTTTTAATTTAGAATAAGAATTCATTTCATTTAGCTTCCATTATTTATATTTATTAAGATATTAAACATGGTGCAGTATTATTAAAGTGAATATTTTTTTAAAGTATGAATTAATTTTTTTGACTTTTGTACTTCTTTTATTTTTGATAAGGAATCAGAATTTATTTTATTTTGTTTACAGATTTTATGTTTATATTATTATATTTATATTTTTATTTATAAATTGTTTACAATATAAATAAATATAAAATGCGGTACTGTAATGTAGCTCTGGACTTTGTGCGAGAGTAAAATATAATTTCTTTCAAATCATATGTACTTCAATACTAATGAACTTATTATTTACTTCATTACAGTTACTGTTACTAATATATTACAATAAATAATAATAGAGCTCGACTATAATTTTTTCAAGTTGATTTGGGTTAAATACACTAGATAAAATAGTTTATTAAAAATTACCTGTTGTCGATTTATGTCCATCATCATCACTACTTGGATACAGTGTGCCTCGGTCCAAAACCAGCAGACAGACTTTTTGACTTGAGAATTTAGTATTTGACTTTTGGTTGCAAATGTAACGTAGCTGCTTATTTTAGATGTAAGTAAATTAATTATTTTTTATGTTTAATTACTGATATGACATGATATCAGGTCTTTTAGGGATCGATTTTAGAATATATACCCACGTTAAAGTGCAAAAATCAAAGTTTTAAAAAAATTATGGATATACTCGAGAATGATGTCTCTAACCTAACATACAAAACATGAAACAAATAAATAGTGATAGTTAATTTAAAAGGAAATATTGAAACTTTTCTCTTACTAAATAAAATTATCCCGGGTATATAAATAAAAATGAATTTAGAGGCGGGGAAATGTTTGCGACCTATCCCCAGTCTTGATTGAGTGGCGTTAGGTTAAATTTGCCATGAGCCGATAGCTATAGAAGAAGATGAAAAACCAATTTAGGCCCTAAAGGTCATCGTATTCAGGCCGGTAAATATTTGTACCTCATTACATCTGAGGTTATCCTAACCGCAGCAGTATCGCCTCTCCTTCCACTCATTCTCAAATTATCAAAACATACCCTGTACCTTGTTCTAAAGAAAAAGAAACAACGTTTTCCCAAGGCAGAAAAGCTGTCATAACATTTCTCTTAATGGACCTGATGTTCTTCAATTTAACTATAGTTATTAAAGGAAAATAATTATTTTCAGAACATAAGAGTAGTATGTACACCTATTACCCAATTATAACTGTTATTTATTTGTTTATTTTAGTATAGTGTCCTTTATTATCTCAAAAATTGCAGGAAATAAAGCTTATTCAGTAGTTTACCAAGCAATTGTAGCCGGATTTGAAACGGCACACAATTTAACAAACAATGAACATAATTTGAAAATTTCAATTTGAGTTTAAAACCCTCTAATTACTTTAAGAAACTATTATATTTTAGAAGTATAAAATAATGAGAACTTTTCTTATTGATCAATCAACAACAAGAAGTTAGTGTATAAACAAACTATATAAAAAAAACAACGTTAAAATAAGGTCAGATATAAGAAGGAATAATTTAGAATAAATAAAGAAGAGTGCGTGTCGTCCGTAGCTGAGATAGTTGGGCCTATGGTTCTGAGATCTGCAGGCGACGGCGGTTCGAATCCGGCCTGGGGCGTTGACTTTTTTCATTATCTGGCAGTCCCACAAAATGAAAAACTTGATCCTTCACCATGGTTAGAATCGGTTGGTCACCTGTAGATAACTAGACAAACATCATCACCTTCGCTGTGGATTTCCTTAAAAAAGAGTATGCTATTTTGAGATGTGTATAGATTTGATACTAAATTGAAATGCAAAATTGTGGGTAACACCAATTTCGAATATTAACATACCAATTATTATTTCCGAATAAAGCCCAAAATGTTTTTTTAAGCTGAATCTAACATTTCCGCAATCCCATATGTTTGGAAAAAAGGAATCTGCTCCAACATGATTTTGGCAGCATTATTTTATTTTATTCAAAGAAGCATACAGTGATCATTTGATGCACTGTTATATCATTAACGATAGAACCTTCATCTAATTATTGGTTGATTAAAATAAGAAGATTGTTTTATTCTTTATACGATTCTAATCCTTATAGTTTTTTATGTAATTACGAGAGTTAAAATTAAATATAAACTAATTTGAATTTTTTATCCATTGTTCGTTACACTACACGATGATATGGTTTCTTTTAACTTTAAAATTTCTTATACTCAAGCGTAACAGATTGTATTATTTTTCCATAAAAAGTTTGATCTGTTTATTTTTATAATTTAACGAGTGGGAAATGCATTAATAACAGGGTTTTGCTGTAATTGGAAATCTTGGTTTAGCATTTAATACAATTCAATTTCATTAATAGACAAAGTATATGAGAGATCCCAAAAATACTGGTACAATACTAAAAGTATAAGGTAAAAAAAAGACTAAAAATAAAACTCGTGGTTCTGGTGTGGCGTGGATATATGACTAAAGCTTGTTGAAGACAAGAAACGAGATAAGCGCATCAAGTCATAAAATGGATAATCTTATGTATTTAATTTTCAGTATTACAGTTTGTATCACTTATCGCCTTCTGACATCAATTTGTTCATATTTCTTGTTTAATTTAAAAAAATGTGATTACTAAAAAGTTATAAGTTGTAAGTAGTATAAGTATAAATTAAATGGTGAAAGAGAAACATGCTATTCATAAATGCTGCTGTAATATAAACCGTACTCTAATCAATATAATAAAAGTCATAAATTTAATTTTATAAAATTTTAATTAAAAAAAAAATTAAATCTGTACCACTACAACCCATGAAAGGGGTGCAGTACTTTGATAGAGCACTATTTCTAGAGCAACAGTTGTGCAAGGAGGTGATTTTGTTAGATTTATACTCGACCGCCAAATTTTTACCCAATCAAGTGTAACCACTGCATGAGGCAGGGTGGACCCCGGAGGGCTGGAGGACCCACAGGGCTGACTCATGGCTACAATGAAACACAAAAATAGTTATCTGCCAAGGTCAGATTCGAGCCAGGATCCTTGGAGTTACCACTAAGCCATCCGTTCCAAGTCTTATAAATTCAATTTAATTAAGGTTCATTTACTAACCCGTTTTAATTTCTTAATTTAATATAATTATCCCACCTTGTGAGAGGCAACTTAAGTGTAAATCATTCCTGAAATGAGTCAAAAATTCAAAATATTTGAAGACATAGAGGTGATATTTAATATTTTATATTACAATACGATTGGTGCCCAATTTCTCGCAATATATTTTATGTTAACATTAAATGCATAGCATAATGTAATATTGGTTTTATGTAAATATTTTTCCAGTGATGCGAATTAAATAATCGGCTTCATTTTCATCACCGTTTTACCTTTTTAATTGACACATTGGTTTAACTTAGTTTAACGTTTTCTTTCTGTTTCCACTACTAATAAAAAATATAAAAAATTAGTATGCATCTATGTACTAAAATTTCCAGTTTCTAAGACTGGCAGTTTCATTAAAAATGAATAATGACTTGAAAATAGAAACCAATTTGTTGGCTCTCATGCGCTCCTCTTCATTTATGAATAAATATTAGATTATACAATTCCAACACAGTTAAGTTTCATTCTGGAAACTACTTATTAATCAGCAGAGACCTTAAAAATGCCAGGAAGGTACCCAGGGGAAATCTGAGGACGGTATAACAAATGCTAACTTTATCTTGGAGGACTTGACTGATGGCACCCGGTGTCAGTGTCCAACCAATTACTTTGATGTTTCTTTTGCCTATATTATCTTTCTTAGTCAATGCGATTTTTATTACTATTGTGAAACACATAATTAATAAAACTAATATTAAGCATTGGATTTATGTTGGAGTGATTTACTATCTCTTTACGACGATTTAAAATTTTCCGGATCCTACCAACCGAAGTAGGAGCGACAAAATAAATTCTTTCGTTGTGCTCGGCCAATATGGCTTTTTTCGTAAAAGTCTTTTTTGATGTTTCGCATCATTGGAATATTAGAATAATGCCTTCCTGAACGCCCCCGTACCTTTGTTAAGCGGCCTGTTCATTGGAGGTTTAGTTCATGCATCGCTGCACAGTTTTTACGAGATAACAATGCAAAATATAATTCGAGAGAATATTTACTAACCGAGAGAGTGGGGTTATGCCTCAATGGTCCACCACTTCTTCGGATTAGGAACCACTGGCGTACACGTACAAAAAGTAAACCTAGCGTATTGTCAAAGAGTCTTTTGTTTGGATCGGATACGGAAGGTAACCAACAACTATAAAAATATATTAAAAAAATGTCAATATTCTTAGTCATCAAGTTCACTGATAACCACCAATAAGCTCAAGCAGATACTCAAATACATTCTGTACGATAAAGGATAGATATGATTATAAGATAAGGTTGTAACATATGCAAGAATTTTTAAAATTTAATCTTTATTTAATAACATAGTAAAACTTAATTTAATCCAAGTTAAAAAAAATTAAAGATTTTTTATAGGCATAGATACCATCTTATTTTATAAAAATTATTTATCAAATTGAACCAACATACTAGACTTAAAAGACAAGAACTCAACAGACGATTCAGCCAACTATACCGGCTGCTCAGCCGGACCTCTCATCTCTCACTAGAAAACAAACTGCTAATTTATAAGACTATACTCCGACCTATCTGGACCTATGGACTTGAACTTTGGGAAACAGCTAAACCGTCGAACATCAAACGTATCCAATCCTTTCAATCCAAAATACTTAGAACCATAGTTAATGCACCCTATTACGTTTCCAACAGAACACTACACCATGACCTACATTTGCCCTTGTCCTCATACCAACCAAATTCTCAAAATTCCATATAAACCTTTCCAACCATCCTAATTCTTTGGTTCAAACCTTATCTAGTTCCACCCATCCCTACAACCCACCTAGAAGGTTGAAACGGCAGTGAACTTATTAAAATAAAAATGACAATTGGAGTTCTGGCAATGGTCAGATTCTCCACTGAAGTTGAGTGTTTGCGCCTTTAGCGCACTTGCTCAGCCTCCATTGGCTCACTATCAGTGATGCGGCGAGAGGGATGCGCTGGGATCTTTTGAGCTCTGCTCTACCCCTCACACGTGGGGGATAGAGTGGGCTCAGGGATCCTCTGGTTGATTGTGTAAATATTTTATACTAGAGTGTAAATGTGACTAGAGACTATATTATTTTATTTATTTATTTTTCATTCAGATAGTTCGATTATGTTCATTTTGTTTATTCTTCTGTTTGTATATATTTTAAGAGTTTTTTTTTTTTTTTATTCATTTATTTAATTCATTTTATTTTATTTTAGTATGTATGATATCATTCATCACTATTACCTATTGCCCACAACTGTGTGGCAGATTGTAATATCTATCAATATTTTAAGAGTTTTTTTTTTTTTTTATTCATTTATTTAATTCATTTTATTTTATTTTAGTATGTATGATATCATTGATCACTATTACCTATTGCCCACAACTGTGTGGCAGATTGTAATATCTATCAATAAATAAAAAGTATTTTTTTAAAAAAAATTATCAAATTACGCTACATCTTTTTTATAATCCCCATTTGAAAAAGCTCACTGTATCATTGAACTCGTTTTGAAATTGTATCATTTTCCAACACAGGTCCCTGTGACGATGAATATTCCATTAATAAATGACAGCTAATCAGGTAATTTTCCAGGTGAGCTGATTCCTATCATCTGCCCGTTGGACTGTTGTCAATCAGGACGAGATCCGCATACCCCGCGGGGATGGTACAAAGGACGTGCACAAAACGGGGACTTTAGGGGGATTTAGAGGTTTTACTTTGAGCGAGGACATTTGCATACAAATCTGGACTCTCATCCATATGCATTCTCTATTGAGAATTTGTGCACCGTCTCTTTATAAAAAAGGTGAAAAAAGACAACATAATTTTCAATTGGGACTCAATAATGCTGTATAAATACTTTTTTTGGTGATAATAAATCGTGACATTTTATACGTTATAAAAATCTTGATGTCAAAAAACTCTTGTTAAATGATACGTGTAATTTATGATTATAGATTGTCCTAGTATTTATTTTCATCAATAAAAAGCGATCAAAATAATTTCTAAAACAAAAAATTGAGTTGTTTTAATTAATTGTTTTTTTTATGGGCTTGCAAATATTTTCAAAGAGTGTGTATAGTGTGTAGAATAGAATACTCTTTAATTATTATATACATACTCAGTTTATAATCCATTATTGGATTGTGAACGTAATAATAATAAAAAAAATAAGTTGGCACTTAAAATATATTTGACAGCACCAATGGTCAAGAGTAACTGTGATGAATGTTTTCAATATTTTCTGAAATAAAAATCCGGCTTAAAAATATTAACTTAAATTATATAATAAATTACTACATAAGTTACATAAGTTTCAATTATAATTTTTTTTATATTAATGTTAATAATACAAGCGTGTTAACTTTCTTGTGTTTTTTTTTTTTAATTTTAAACTTCCATTTAGTATAAATGTTAAAAATATAATTTCATCACACGACAATTTTCCCGAAATGTAATGTTGAAATTGTTTCTGAAGTTAACATTTGCTCTGGTAGAGAATGTGAGTTTTACATTTAAACCTTTTCCATTATAGTATCAGTTTTCTAAACAATATTCGTACATTAAACATTAATTACAAAAGTTTAAGATTTTTTTATTTTTTCAAGGAATATCCTTATTCCTTTCTCTTTGTTGCGGATGTTTCGGAACAATTGTTAATCATCTCGTCCGTCCCTATGTTCTTATTCATTCCTTTCAGGTATTTGTTCTATTGTTAAAATTTGCGGTTGTTCTGTTTTCATATGTCCATCCATTAGTCTATATGTTATTAATTATAAAAATGTTCTATATTAAAGTAGGAAAAAAGTCCTTGACTCATTGCCATATTTTTAATCGGGTAAGTAGAATTTTTGGAGAACGAACTCAATCCATGTATAATCTTTTGACATATGATCTATGAAACATTATTCCATTTTTCCTTTTCTCAACTCTTAATTGTTTTTATTTATTGCATATTACATCAAATGTTTAAAACTGTTTTTTACCTGATATCAACAAACTGGGAAATAGGTTAAATACCAAAACCATTTGTGCTGGCATGAAGAAGGATAGATATCCAAGACTAATCTATTTGATAGTGTGATTGATGTGATCCCACAAAAACGGATCAGAGGAAGGAGAGGTGTAATCGATTCGGAGATGACTCCACAGGTAATTACATCCAGGATCTTTCCTTATCCTTCCCTGGGTCTTTTTCCATCATCCCTACCCCTATCACCCGCCACTGGGGCACTCTTAGGGGATGTAACTACGAATCTTAGTCGTGGTCGTGGATAATCTTATTATTGGTTTATTACATTTACAGTCAATTTGAAAAAAAAAATTATGCCCTAAAATCAATTTCAATTTTTATTTGGCTCATGTTGTGCAATAAAAAAGTTTACTTTAGTCTAGCTAAAGTAGGAACATAAGATTAAATATTAACAAATAAGTCTTAGAAACAACCAAAGAGTTTGAATTTGGTGTCATTTTCAAATTTCTTTTTAAGAGATATTTATAAAATAAACTATATCTATTGGTGATCTAGGCAGCCTTTGATTGGTTATAATGTCATAATAAAGTCATTCGTTATTATTAATAAATTTTCTTTCTCAAAATGTAGGAGCTATTTCTTCGCCTGTGATAGTTTTAGTTTCTACACAATCTAATAAACGGGTCATCAAATAGTAATTTTTCCAGTAGTAGACATTTATATAAAAATATCAAATACTTCAAAATGTCATAGAATGACGTTTTTATAAATCAATAAAACCTAGTTATAATATATAGTTAA
>NW_027114882.1:472314-473354 GCF_000696795.3 Halyomorpha halys
TTTTATAAATCAATAAAACCTAGTTATAATTTATAATGATGAGAAGTTCACTCCCGCCCTATAATCCGAAATAACATAAAATTAATAAATATATACATAATATAAGTATGACGATCTAATCTTTCTCCTTTTACTGTAGCAAGGAAACATTATTTTTAGAGCATTATTACATTATTATTACACTACATTATTAAATTATTACACCTTTTCAATTTTTAAATATAGTTCTTCATTAGGTCTCATTTTAAATTCAAAATCATTATTGGTTTTAGGCCCCAAAATCTTCCTTACAATTATCCTTTCGATTCTTTCCAGATCCCCAGTTCTATTTAGTTTAATTGTTTCCGATGCATAGAGTATTTTGCGTCTAACTACTGTCTTTTCATACTGCCGTTTTTCAATTTCAGACGCCTTTTTCCGATGTTCACCCGAAACTGAGCATTTCTTCAATAAAACCTGCTTTACAAAATTAAATTAGGCATGATGTGCTATAAATTGTATTCATTGGTTCGAACGTTTGGCTCACTCATAACCATTCAGGCTACCAGTCAAGGTGATTTCTCTTTTGTTGGACAATTTTTAAACATCCTATTAAAATTCCAGCCGTAAATCCTCCATGTTTAATACATTACAAAAGACTGATCTACATGACTGTTATAAGGCCCATCTGGACATACGAATTAAGCTATGGGGCTCCACTAAACCATCAAATTCCTCCCGAATTCAATCCATTCAGTCCAAAATCCTTCGTAAAATCCATAATGCTCCTTACTTTGTCAAAAATCAAATCATCCATCAGGACCTCATTGTCCCATGTGTTGCCGATTTGGCCAGAACCAGCTATCAATCCTTCCATTATAAACTTCCCAACCACCCAAATCAACTCGTTTCTAACCTGGCTTCTCCTTCATTACCTAATAATCCTCCTAGGCGACTGAAAAGAAGATATCCTCGAGATCTTCTCCTCTAGAAATGTTTTTGGAGTTCTATCAATGGGTTGATTTTCCACATGTTTGTATCATGTTATTATATCACTTACA
>NW_027114882.1:473404-477572 GCF_000696795.3 Halyomorpha halys
AAATAAATTATTTAAAAAAAAAAATGTTTAATACAAACGACTACCCGGAGTTGCTCAAATAAGCTTTACCTAGAATTAAAAACGATTAATTAAAATTAAAAACCATAAGTCTGTTTGTCGAATAAGCCTGTCGCTAGTAGGAATGCGACATTGACAACAAAACGAAAATATTTTAAAATATCAATATTCAATATTAAAGTATCGATGCTTACAAAACATCGCCTAAAATTCATCGATGTTTTCGAACATACATAATTTTTAAAAAAATTGAATTAGGTTCAATAGAGTGTAATTTAAAAAAATTAATAAGAAAAATTTACAAAAAAAACTTTTATATTCAAATTAAATATACAAAAGAAAGTTAATTACACATTTACAGGAATCTGAATTAATGATGGAAAACCACCATTTGGGGAACAACTGAACTTACTTTTCTTTATTTTAAACAGTAATTATTGGAGCATATAGTTATTAAATTCTGTAATATTTATTATTCACAGTTTGTAAAACAAATGTTTGTTAACTTTTTCACCCTTAAGTTGAATTATTTTTTTACTAACTATATCACCAGTTAAAGAAAAAACTCTTTCTGATGGGACGGATGTCGGCATTACTTACAAATATTCATTGCAACATTAACCAATGGATTGTCAGTTGTTTCGGAAAAATATTTTTAAACTGTTCTTTTGGGAGGCATCTTAATTATTGAGAAAAAAACAATAAATATACAGAAACTTAAGTACCCGCTTTAGTTTAAATTGTTTTTAACCCCTAATGGGAAGTTCTAGAATGATAACACTCGTTGAAGAAGTGCTCTGATTGGTTCGTTAGTTGTGGGTTGCTTTTTTTAAATTTATCTTTATTCCGTTGTTAGCGTGAAGGTGGAAAGTACGTCCTTCTGTCGCCTAATTGTTGATAGGAATCCGTCATTTTTTTTTATTGTTACTTTTGCAATTAAATAAATGAAAAATTGAACTGAACGTAAAATATCGAGAATAAAACTTCGATGTAAAAAAACAACAACACCGGCTTCAATAAATCGATTATCAGAATATCGTTGTTTTCCCCGAAATATCGATGTTTTCAAAGTATCGATGTCAATTTCGCATCGCTAGTCGCCAGTTTCTAGTTTATATCTTTTGTCAATAGTTTTTCTTAATCGCCCACACTAATTGGCACGTTCAATTAACCCTAGTCTCCTGGAATGACAGATGAGCATTAGATACTAACTATATTAGTTATCGACCAGAGAGGCTGAGGCTATCAAATATCGATTAAGCGTATCTATCTCTATGCTAACTAGGCTGTATCTTGGCTGTTCCTATCTCGATTAAACCTTTGTTCGTGCTTGATACGATTGCGGTCTACCTAGTTACGATTCCAGCCATTAAATCGGTCCTTATTTGTCTACAGTTGTTATTATAAACATTATTTAGTTCTAATATAACGTAAATGAAACTCTGCGAAATGTAAACAGATACCACAGTTTAAAAACCGAATAATATGTATTTTTTAATTTAATGAATTTACTATGAATCGATAAACTACGAAGCATTTTCTTATTTATGTGATGATTTTGTTTACTATTTTTATTTACCATGTATAATTTTTATTACTATTAATATACTATGAACGCATAATGAACATAATGAAAAATTTAGATTATTAAACTACCATAATTTTTTTTCTCCTATTTTACTCTAATTTCTGCATTTCTGAAGTCAATTATTATCCTCCTATATCTCTGTTCTGCTTTTGTATTAATCTCATATTTTCCCGCTATAATTTCATTTATTATTTTATATTTAATGTTTACTATCAATCTTTAAATTTTTATTTATAAATTTGATCATTATATTGCATTCATCTGTTACCTGCACCTCATCTTATATTTATTATTTTATAATTAAGGTTTTTATTATATAAATTTACACACTATTGTACCTCTATTCAATTCTGTTTATATTTTTCTTTCACCATATTATATTTTTTTATTATTTTCCATTCTTTTTATTTTATTTCAATTTTGTATTTTATCCATATATTGAAAAATAATTTCCCCCCTTTATTACTTGATGTCTGTCTATATTTAATATTTCCTAATTTTATCTTTATATTATTATTATTTTATATATTATTGCCATCAAATGTAACCTATCTGTTAACCGCAAATTCCCCCTAACCATCCTGTTGTTCTTCTCATTCAGTCTTCTGCTCAATTTTGTTTATAATTTTATTCTGTAAAGTGGGTGTCGTATTTTTTGTATTCTCGTCCGTTTTTCTTTACTTTTATTCTTATTTTCCATATTTCCATCTTTTAATGTTTATTATATGTTTATATTTCTTTTTTATCTATTTTTTTGTTATTATTTCTGTTTTCATTAATTTTCTAACATCTTTTTGTAATTCTTGTTTATTTATAATTTTCACTTTCAATCTTAATTTTAGTTGTTTGTATTTTTTTTAGCCCTGATGAAACGTGCAACGGTGACACATTGGCCTTTTTTTTATTAATATAAAATGGGTAGATTATTCAAATAATTCTATTTGGATGCTTTATAACTACGTTTATAGTAAAGAGGCATTGATAATAGAAATACGTTCAGTTGTCACCATCTTCTTCGACCAGATTTAAATTGCGTAATATTACAGAATGTATACCGTATTGTATAATCCAAGGGAGAAACGACACTCGAGGCGTGTTTTATGAATCTCTAGGACTCTTGTTTAAGTAGGATTCTCTCCGCAAACACAAGAACACTTCTTTCACGCTTTGGCTGTGCTATAAATAACAACCTCTTTTCCAGCTGTGTATATTCAACTACGTGTATTTTCTTTACGTGATATAAGTTTTATATTTCAGATATTTCACTGGGTACGGAACCAGTTGTAACCGGTATGTTTATATCAGATTCTTTAACAATTAGTGGTTTATATTCAGAGGTTAAGAATTTTTATTTTAATTTTGGTACGTTAGAGATTCAATTTGTCAAATATTTAAATTAAATAGTATTCAATTTTGTGATTTATAGACTTTTTGTTGTTTCTATATTATATTCACAACATAAAATTATACATATAAACTTATACACATGTGAATTCAAGTCATACCTTTGAACTTGTAAAAAATATAACACCTACACGTCATATCTAAATACTATTATTTAAACTATCTAAAATTCTTAAAAATTCGATTGTCAAGGGTGGGAGTGGTTTATTCTCAATTGCGGGCGGGAAGGAAACAGACAATGGTGCTTCAAATATATTCAGTTGGGTCCCAACCATTCTTGGACCAGTGCCAACTTTTTCATATGACCCACTATATTTTATTTTAAGCTAACTTGTCAGTTTCAATAATGATAATTATTGTGAGATAAGACAATATATTATTCAAAGAATTTAAAAAAATATTTGAGAAAAATGTTTAATTAACTTTTAATATAAATTAAATCGTACAGTTTATTAAGTAAATATTCGTCAAAATTGGTTTTGAGTAAATTAGAAAAACTGTCTCAACCTTACAATTTGGATTCTTGATTATTCCTAAAATTACAATGGATTATATTGTCAACTTAAGTACTAACAATTGTAAAGTTCTTATACAAATTTAATTAAGTTTTCATATATCTACTTATTGATCCCTTTTTATAAGGAGTTATTCCCTCTCTAAAATCATCTGGGTTACTTATATCTCTGGAAGAGAAAATTAATTATCAGAAATTTTTTAATTATTTCATTTAAAAGATTAACTTAAACGAAAACTAAAGTTTTTTTTAAAATTTTTAATTCAACTAGCTGAATAACTTACATCACGATCAATGAAAACATAATTTTGTCGACATATTATTGAAAACTTGAAAAAAAGATTTTATGAAGGAAACATTGGCTGTAAAATGTTTAAATAATATATAAAAAATCTGTCAAAATAATAAATTAGCAACTATTTAAGATCATCCCGGTCTGCAGTAAATGAATTGCTCAATAAATCTTGAAAAAAATGTCATTAATCTGTCAGGTTTGTCTTTAACCAGTTTTTTAATGCCCTCCATTTTTCAAAGTTGATAGGAACTCAAAATATAACTAAAAACATATAAAATGAAGTTGATTCATTGCTTTCATTCTCTAAAAATGATCCCTGCATTATTCTGTATTAAGAAAAAAAGTATAT
>NW_027114882.1:477826-478537 GCF_000696795.3 Halyomorpha halys
TAATATTTGATAGGTATTAATGTATTAATGATTGATTACTAATAATTGTAATTTTGGACCATTATAAGGACTGTTGGATTTTCTAATCAAAATTTTAATTTTATTTTCGTAGTTTCAAATCATACTAATTGAAAAGTAGTAATAATTTTAATTTTTTTTTCTAAGGCCCATGGGTGCATGAGGATGAAGTCATGATGAAAATGGTTTTTCTTTATCTTCATTTTTTAATTTTATTTTCAAATCCTCTTTATTGATGTATAATAACAATTACAAATATATGATAATACAGAGTATATATACAAATTACATACTAACTTTACTTCATTCTGGTAATGAATTTTAAGAAGGGGCTGAGGAAATTTGATTATTTGGGAAGGGGTAGTCTGTATTTTGTGTCTGTCTGATGGATAATTTTAGTAGCACTTTCAATTATAGTTTGCCCAACTCTGGCTAAAAAGGATAACAGGAATGTAGAGCGTTCTGGATTGAACTGACACTAATCACACTCATAACTATTCCTTTGGGGTCTCCAATGACATGCTTCCACTGGTTTTAATTTTTTTTTCTGTGTTGTAACTTGTTTAATTAATTTTAGAAAAAAAAACATTTCTAGATTTAAAAATAATAATAACGATAAATTTCTCATAGGTTTTCACCCTTTTAGATCTATATATTTGTTCCATTTCTACTACTACCATGTTGCACCTATAT
>NW_027114882.1:483532-508602 GCF_000696795.3 Halyomorpha halys
TATATAGTTGGTACCTTAGCGTTTGTGACAGTAAGTTTCGTTCTCAATTTAATAGTTGACTCCTTTGCTCAAGTCCATTATTCCCAGTGAAGTTAAAAGTCTATAACGGGGAGCTTTATTCGCCTTTCGGGGCTGTCTAATATTGAAGTTTTGCCTCAGGGACCTTATGTGCTTTGTATCCTTCAAAGCACTAACTTTTTATTTTTCATTATTTTCCTTTCTCCTTGATCTTTTCTTTATCCAATCCCAGCAGCGACTTCAATTTCAACTGAATCGAATGGGTGAAAGGTAAGATTGGGCCGTATTTATTTTTCATCTTACTACAAAATTAAAATTTTTAATTTTTCCCCCAAATTTGTGGCTCTTCAATTTCTTTAAGAGCTTAAAAAAGTAAGCTTAAAGAATAAATTAATAGTTGAAAAAAATAATAATTTTCTTTACTAAAATTTGAACTGAATTTCTTTGTTATTTTATTTATATTCTCAGTATTAGTATTGGTATTATAAATCCAGTAATTTCTTTTGATTTTAGTATAGTTATATTTTTTCCTTTATTTACATGACATTTCTTTATGATAGGGATATTTTGGATTCTATAATTTTTTTTTGTATTAATTTTTTTAATTTCCTATAAATTTTTATTTTTCTATACCAATTTTTTCATATGGTAAGAAATTTCTTCGAATCTGGCTTTGACGAATATTTATCCTCCAGATAATTATTATTCTGTAACCTTGAGTCAACCCTGTGGGCTCAGAAGCCCTCCTAAGGCCCACCCAGACTCTATAAAGTGGGTACCTTTAATAGGGAAAAAGTCTGGCTGTTGAACGAGATCTTGAAATCTCCTTATATAATTGTTTTAAAAAAATAATTCTTTCTTATAAAGTACTGACACCTTTCCCGCCCCTTCTGATCCTTCATGGAGTTGCAGGTTTTAAATACAATAGTAAAAAGTATCTTAAGGATTATTTATAACAAAAGATATTGGGGTTTTCAAGAACGATGGGTTTTAAGAAAAATTCCTATCTCATTAAGCTGAAAGGTTGTCCGAAAAGAGAATTTTCCTTTAATGGTTGTTATAATACAACTAATGAGAGACTTCCTTGATTTCAGAAATCTTTCTGAAATAAATTCAGCGCAAGTGAATCTTTAAAATGGCGCTAAGTTCAAACTTTTTAGTTGTTTCAAAACCTTCATTTAAACCTTAAGTTCCCAATACTGGTGCACATACTCAATAATCTACTTAATTATTACTATTATTATTGAATCCTACATTTCTTTTTTTACATTTTTCCTGAATAACTCAACCACTCTATTCTCCATTTTTTCCTACATACATGGATTGAGATATAATTTAATATCTCTGTTATTCATGTTTATTTTCTTAATCAATTTTATATTATATCATTTTCAAAATGATTGTCCATATCCAAAAATCCTAAAATATTCTCCATTAATTTTTCTATTGTGAACTTTAATCTTCTTTGACGGCTATTCCTAGTTTCTTATATTTCTTCATACATATTTTTCTTTTTTTTGATTTATTATGTCATTATATTTTTGTATTAGCATTGATCTCATTACGACAGATAAAAAAATTACTAAAAACACAAAATCATACAAATGTGAACAAAAAGAAATTAATACAAACCAATAAATTACAAAATGAAACTAATTAGACATTATAGGTCCACATTACTCTTAATTTATATTTTTAATGATTCTATACTGATCCATATCTAATTCAGAAAGTATATGATATAGTGTTTGTATGAAGTACGCCTTCAACTAAAGGCCAGACGCACATTCACTTTTGATTAGCTGGTGGGATGAAATGGACTGTATATAATGATAATAAAACATTGTTAACAGAAAAGGAAAATCTGTTGTATAAGTTACAAGTAGTAGGGGGTGGTCGAAATAAAACATTTGTTGTTAGATGTATTAATGAATTTGGAATAACTGGGCTATGGTAAACTGCAGATTAAATGATGTGGCTGATGATGATGATGGATGTTAATTATGCTGAATTTGGTGGTCTTACTCCATTCTCTGGTTACTCCCTCCTCATTTCTTGATTTCTTTATAATTCCTTCTTTTCTTGATCTCTTTCTCCTCCTCTGCTCCGGGGGAGGGAGGGGGCACTTCAGTCTCTCTACTCACTCATTTTGCACTAAAGATAATAGTGAAGAAAAAAAAAAAGAGAGAACTGCTGTTGGGAAAAAACAAGATGGCCCTCAGATTCCCAGGCTGCTTCTCTTCCCACCGAGAGCGCTAGAGGACCTAAGCTTTTGCTGTTGGCCACTTGGGGCACTGGTAGTGCTTTTCTTATGGAAGCCCCCCTCCAATCCATTTCAGACTTTCGGTTAACCTTAAGTTACCCGAAATAGTGTTTTTTGTTAAATTATATAGTTGTCTATTAAACTATTTGCAGTTATGAATCACAATCTTATTTTCATTTTAACAGTCACAAGTTTCTATGAAGCTGAATTATTTTAGAAATCGTTGTACATTACTAGACTCAGACAGTAGTTGATTTGGTTTGTAATATTTGCAGTGTATGTCTTTTGTGGTGTATCCTGTTGATATAAATAAAATAAGGGGCTATAAGGGGCTTAAGTAGTGTGTTAAGGTCACCAAATAACCATCACCATCTAATTCTATAAGTATATCATTAATAAATATAAAAATACAAGTAAAGTTTATTATTGTCTAAAAAATTGTTTCTAAATTATTTTACAACTAATTTGCGGCGAAAATTCTGTATGTGTATGTAGTGTTGTTATATTCTATTTAAGAAACTATATATATATATTTTTGTTCAACTAACTAATTTATTCGTTATTACAGATGGAAACCTACCCGGGGTATTGGAGGTGGAGTTTATTTCATGATTACTGTGAGTATACAATTACATAAACGTTATTAATACAATAACGATTGTATATTATCATTATTGAATTTAATTTAACTATTATTCTGAACTGAATCTAGGCACGCAATTCTTATGGCCTCAGATTTATGAAACAAAAAAAAAAATATTAATTTTTAAAGTTGATTAAATTTGTTTTATATTTATCACATTTTTGAAGTATTTTTTATGAATTGTCCATAAAAATACTCAAAAAAGTGAATAAATCAAGAAATTGAACTCATTTTTAATTTTTCATCTTTTATTGATGATTTATTTAATATCTGAAACAGATTGTGTCTAAAATCTTCATCCAATTAACAACATATTAATTTCGCTCATAGAATAATATTGGTTAAGGTTTGAAGAATCTGAATTAATATTTACCGTATAATTAATAATTTCAGAAAATTAAATTGATTCAAAAATATTTCCTCTAAAACAATTATTATCTTTATACTTTTTATGTATTTATGTTTCTATTGTTTTAATTGCATTTTTCATATATTATTTTTTTTTATATATTAATATATTGTCACCTTAACAAACGTTAATATTTTTAATTATACATATTATGGTATTCATTAATCTTGTGCTAAGTGTGTCAAACATCCTCGATTCATAATTATATTTAACTCTATTTCATAGTGCTTTACACTCTAATTAACATCATAATATGTGCCGGATGACACAAAGACTGTTTTAATGTACAATAGGATACCCATCACAAGAGGGCCCCGTGAAACTTAATCATGTGAACTAATAACAGACGTCAGTGTTGATTAAAAGCTATGCACGGCTCGAGTGGAACATGCTGCGCTATTATCTGTCCTCTTTGTCACCTTCATGATAGGACAGTTCTAGTTACTTGTTTTATTTTAGTTCATGACTAAACTATATAATATATATTTTTTTAAAATGTGTAGTTGATCAGAAAAAAATATTTCAAGGAAAATATTAATCCAATGTCAAAATAAAACCACTTATTCCTAAAAAAATAAGATAAAAACTGAATGATAATGCTCAAGAGTGATTAAAATAAGAAACTAATGAAGTATCTAAAAGAAGATACTTGAATGACCATAGTTGAGACCTGTATCGTTTGTGGGATATACGTGATGGCAAGTGACTTTCAAAGAATTTATTATTCATAAACGCCCAGAAATAATCGTTTCCATCATCCACCAATAGATACTTTGTATTATCTTGATCTGTCAATTGAATGACATGAGTTTCAGATACAACTAATGAAAGGCCTTTTATTGGGTACAGTGCTTTGCAAGCACATACCAAAGGTTGTGCGGGGAGGTAATTCGGTCAGAATCCGGAACAACTTTAGGCTTAATTAAGTGTATCCACTTTATAGAGTGTAGGAGGGTCTCCCGACCTCAAGGTCGATGTAAGAGAATAAATACTTATCTGTTATAGCCGGACTCGAAAGATTGGAGTACAGCGTTTTACTGAGCTACTCCGCTCCTTGGACATATACTTACTGAAACTTATTTGAACACGTCACATTTACTTGACAGAGCTTAAAAGAATAACTTTAACAAAATTCAAACCATTTAGGGCAATGTAAAAAGCTCCTTCGTATATAAGCAACGAGCCTTTACATACGTGCACAGGCATCTCATCTTCATCATAAAGTCACACCAGGAAGAGACTCAAGCTGGCTCGGCAGAGATGCTATAGGCACTACCACTTGTTCACCCCGCAGCAGATCTCGCTTCGCCTCAAAGTTCTTAGATGGGCTGAAGGCCTTAGCCAACCCTCTCTTTTGAGAAGTCGATCCTTCAACAAGACCTGGAAGGTAGCATAGCACTGTTCCCTTGGTCAATGTTCTCGTCGAGGGAGGGGCTTCGGGCTCTGCAGCCTGAACTCCTCTTATCCCAGTAGAACGGTCCCTCCCCGTTTTTGTAACACCCGGCCAGCTGCTCCTGGGCCAATATTGTTACCTCACACCTTTAGTGGACCCAGCCCACCCTATTATAATACCATATGGCAAAGGAAGGACTAAGTTGGTTATAAATATTCTTAGATTTTAGGTCTTAGATATAAGTCCTTTAAAATATTGTATTCATGTAGTAAATAAAATTTAGGAGGTGAGGAAGAAAAATGCGAGAAAATACGTCCACATTAAAATCGATTTCATGACAAATTACGAGGACATCCTAACGCTTATAAATGACATAGCTATAGTGCTCATACCAGGTAACCCAAGTAAAATGCTAAAAAGGAGCTGGCATAGGGTCCTCCTAGACAAAAAATGTAAATACCCCTATTATATAGAGTAGGAGGGTGCTGCTAGGTTCTGCTAACCATTATGTGGTCACCTGAGTAGTTGAAAATCAAATTCATCGGTTTTGGATGCAATTGACAGTGTTATTAAAGAGTTGAAATTAAAAAAAAAATAAAGCGACATGAAGGAAAGGCAAATAATACCTAGAATGTTTAAATTTGGAAGCTAATTAATATTTGACAAAATAAAATAAATAATTTAATGGAAGTTGCAGTTATTAAGAGGTCAAATTCATCACTAATATTTGCTGAAACTCTTTCGGGATTCTTCATCATTATGTAATGCTGCTGGAAAATGGCTGGGTACTAAATCACTTCAATTTTTTTCCCAATTTTGCAGCATGAAATTATTTTTCAGCTACATTCAATTTTTTTTTTACTTAAACTAAATTTTGCACTTTCTATAAAACAAGTATGAATCAGGGAATTTGATGATATTGCTTGGCATGTCAGGCATGGGGAAGATTTTTCTAAACCTTTCATCCTCATATTTAAAAATATATTTTTTAAAATTTAGACGTGGCGGAAAAACGTTCCACCGATAATTCAAGAGTGAAATTCCGTTGATCCTTATTGAGGATTAAAAATCACATCTGGGAACAAAAGCAATCTAATTCCATTTATTGGAATGTCACACATCGATGGTAGAGTAATTTCGACTAACAATGTGCTTAACATTGCTCGAATTTGTGTGGGCTGATTGGAATGTGTTGCGTGATTGATCTGAGTATTTCCTATATCAAATTAGAAGAATCTTGTTTGACAACCACATTTTCTGTAATTGTTTTCCTCGTATGCTATTTAAATTTTCGATAGGCTTCCACGAATCTTTTACAATCTGTCAAATACAAAATTGATGTACTATATTTTAGGTAGCAGTAGCCATTTCAATCAGTAACACACGTTCATGATTCTTTAGTCAGTACAAGTACTTTTTATAGCTACTAAAAGTAAATTCATTATAATTAAATTTAAAAGACTTAATTATGTTTGTCTTAGGAAATACGAAAAATCTTATTTTTTTATTTTTTTCAGTATTCTGCATACTTCTACAGAAAATCAGCCGGTATTGATTAATCAATCTTATCGGTTGATTATGAGTTCATGTCTCAGTTATAATTTATTTTACTTCATTATAAAATTATATGTATATAGGGGTGGTATTGGGTAATATAATTGTCTATAAACTACATAAAGGAAATAAGTATTAATTTACAATTTATTGATAAAGGGTGTTATTAAAATGATCCAGATAAATGGTTGCCATAAAATATGATTATTACATTATTACTTATTGCCTAATATATACTTATAGCTGTTGATTTCAATGATTCATGCCGTGGGATGCAGTAGCATAGGTGTCGTATTGTTCATAAGGGATGGCGTCCAGGTCTCATAGCCCTTCTTACGAATTCGCCTGGTCAAAATGTATCTTGCCCTCTCTTCGGTCTTACTTCTGTATCTTTTAGTGTTTCTCTGTATTCCGTATTCTCTTTACCTCTGTCCCCACTTAATCCAAAAAGGGGCGTCGCCTTTTGGGAATCCTATTTCTCATTGGGAATAAGTTACAACGCCTTCTAGGTGATCGTCTCTCCTATGTGGGAACCCACTGCCAATCACAGGGTATATCGATCTTTACCTATTAATGACATCTGTCCGTTCGGCATGTGTTAAAAGCTTTCATACACAAGACCAGTACGGCACACAAACATAGGGGTCTCCTTTGTTTGTTGACAAGTATCCTTTCTTGGAGGACATGTATCGGTGCAGATATGCTAAATTATTTAAGGACATATTGTTGTTGTGGGAAATGCCAAAACCTCGATATATATACGTATGTATTTTTTTTTTTTTGGATGAAATGCATACGTATCTATAATAATTGCGTGCATGTAATGTGATTTTCACAGGAGTAATTACTTTTGTGAGTTCTAATGGATGAATTTAATGAGGGTTGTTATTTCGATATCCAAGATGTAACTTTTTCTCATTTTTGTCGAAGGCCAACTGCTATTTAAAATATCGATTAAATTTTCTTTTGTCAATATATATTCATCTAAATATTTTTTTCTATATGAATTTAAAAGGAACCTGCCTACTAACCGAAGCATGTTTTTATCCTCCATACTAATACATAAACAGAGACACCACGTTCTCCATGTTTTGGGCTACTGGTTTCGAGTTTGCTGCATGCAGTTCTTTCCCATCTTTGTTGATTCATTCTTTTTATCTGGTTTTATCCTCCTAACTGGTCTCTTGCTATTCATCGTTGTGGAGAGGCGTCCTGATTGATTGCTTTGATCTACATGTCCCGCCCATGTTAACCTCCTTGCCCTAATATTGACTGATCAGTCTCCGCAAGCAGTTCACTGTTAGTTCATCTCTTTCATGGGTAATGCTTTGATCCCAGATCGCTCTTGTAGTGGTACAGAGGACTTTTCGTTAAAGTCTCTTGATTCCGCTTATTATGGACTGTTGGAGCCCAGGGTTCGCAACCGTATATCAGAGCTGGCTTTATCATGGCATTATATACCCTTAGCTTGAGATTTTCAGGGGCATGTATAAATATAACGTCATTCAACCAACTATATTTAAATAAAAATGTTCACTTGTAGTCTAGAACATTTTCTGAATCAATTCAAAAGACTAAACCTTCGAATTCCTCTCGTATTCAATTCTTACGATTCAAAATCCTTCGTAAAATCCTCAATGCTCCTTACTTTGTCACAAATAAAATCATACATAAAGACCTTAAGGTTCCCTATGTGACCGATCTAGCCCGAACCAGATATCACTCCTTCCATTATATACTCCCTAACCACTCAAACCTTCTAGTTTCTAACGTTGCATCCTCTTCCATTCCTTACAATCCTCCGAGGCGCCTGAAAAGAAGAGGGCCACGAGATAAAACGTCATTAGAGTGCTGCCAATGGATAGTTTCTCTACACACCTGTAGCATTCCAATTTAACCGAGATCAGATTTACTAAATGTATTATAATATACTGTTGTAAATAGCAGTAAATAAATATTTTTTAAAAAATCACAAGGGTTTTTTATTATTTATGTATCCAGAATTAAAGTCAAGTTTTGTATACAAGAGATATTCAGCGCCGATTATAGTTCTTATTAGTTAGTTTAAAAAATTTTCTTTTGCTTGACCAATTAAAGTAAGCATTTAACTTTACCATATTTCCACATATTTTAAAATCACTATCGCGGCACAGCCTAAACCACCCACTAATTTTATTCGTTCTTTAAATCAGCTGTCATTCTTGCATTTTATCCCTTAGATTGCTAAAATATTTGGTTAACAACAATTTTTATATTTATACATTTTTTACGAATCTAATAGTCGATATAAATCCTGGATTTTGTTTTTTAATATTCACTGTATTTGAATGAAGGAAACGTTTGTGAATTAAGATGTATTAATGCTGAGATCTAAATTTAATTTAAATTAAAATTTTTTTTTTACTTTTGCATTCGAGCAAAAAACGAAGATACATTTGCACTTACGTTCAGATGCATGACAAAGGATCAAGCCTTAGCGAAACACTCAATTTAAAATCATTCATTATTTTAGGTAGGCAGAACATTTTGTTTGTTGAGCGCTAAATTTAATTTTGAATATTAATTTCCTCAATGACACATTTCCTTATTAATAAAACCACCTGTTGTTTCATGTAGTTTACATTCAGATTACACATTAATTTCTCCCATGTGTAATTGTCTGTCTGTAAATTTTTGTTGTAGCTGATGATCATTGAATGGACCTGCAGTGATGATTTTATACATCTTTTTTGGACCGTTTTGAGTTTGTTCCCAAGTTCATCATGTTTTCAAACCGAATCATATTCCTATTTCCGTTTACGATCTTACTACGGTACGATTGCTATCGAATGGATCGATAGATATGTTGACAGGCTAGGTGACATCCACGACGTGCCAGAGAGAGGGTACAGGTAGATAGCCGAATGTCGCATGACTCCGATAGATCGATGCGGCGGTGGTGGGGAGTTCTGGGGAGCCTGCGCCGGCCGCACGATTGCCGACAGACCACCCCGGACCATCCCGACACCTGTTGGAGTCAGCCCCACGAACTAGTGTCTGACCAGGAGTCGCTGCAGCAAGACGCGATAAACGCGATATCGCTATTGAAACCACCACTCGTTATCAAATATCTCACTGGAACAGGTAATAGTAAAAGTAATTCTGTCTGTATCTCTTTCTTCAATGTCCTCCTCTTCTTCAGCTATTCTCTTATTTACTCTTCAGCTTCCACCCGGAAATCATACTATATGGAATACACATTGAAGACAAAATTGGGAATTTAAAAAAAAAAAAATATAATACAAAAACAAAATAAGCTATCATTCTACCAGGGGATTTTTATATATAACAAACAAACAAGTTATTTAAACAAACAAGAATAACAATGCATACATTACCAGTTCTCATTGCTATGCCAAACAGGGGTAGAATATACAAAGAGGTAATGTACCTATTCAATGTACAAACTCTAAACTATACTGTTCACCAAAGAATGTTCAACGGAAATGATTAAACCAAATGAAAAAAAATCTAACCGTTGTGAAAATATAAAATGTATTTGGATTCTCTTCAGAACTTGTTCTTATTACTTTATTAAATTATATTCTTAATTTACTTTATTAAAATTTAATGAATTCACTTCATCATCTAATTACGTTGTAGATCAGAAACACCCGCCCACTTCTACAGTAATTAACTTCTTGGACTTTGATGCAATTTTTTTTTTAAATGAAAATTAACATATGATTAATTAATTTTCTTTATATAGACAATATTGCAGTTTTTAGTATAAAGATTTAATTTATCTTCCTATATTTTTTTATGACTTTTAGTTCATTCATAATAATCATGACTCCATTTACAGACTCCATTAACTTATATAATAGACTTTATTTATGAAAATAAAAATCTACTCAAATTTTACTTATTAATATATTTTGAAATATTTAGAATCCTTCATTCTTCCAAACATTTTCTTTATTGCGGCGTTGCTTTCCATCATAATAACCACGTTTTACTGTCAACTTTATTTTGTTCTTTGCACCTTATTCTAGACAACATGTAAACATTTATCTTGTCTGAATATATTATTTATCTGTAGATTGTATATATTTTTTAAAGTATTGTTTAAACTGTGTCTATTATTCCTATAGTACAGCTTGTTTCGTTAGCTAACCTGGGACAAAGAACACGATAAAGGTGTGAGAAAAACTGGATAGTTGCAGAACGAGTACATGACGTCGAGTATAAACTAATAATGAAAAATGTTTGATGTATAATGAATTATAAATATTCCAACAAATATTGTAAAGAAACGAAAAATCCATCCATTAAAAAAAAAAAAGTTAAATATTATATTTATTCCTATTAAAGGTGTATACATGAACAGATTGTAAGAATACGCGATACGCGCCTATATATAACTTTCTTCAGTCTCTCGGATATAGTCTGAGGAAATTGAAATCCATTTATAGTGTACCCGCCTTATTTGAAAGAATATTTTTTATAACATATATTTTTCTAATTCTTATATTACAATTCTAGAAATTGTAATTTTAATAGAAATAAAAAAAAAGAAAAGGAAATTTAATAATAAAGTTATCAACGAGTCGGGTTGTTAGTAAGATTGTTAGTATGTTATACTATACAGTTTACTGCAGCAATATAGGGGCCCAACGCATAAAACTCAGCCCATAAAACGTATAATTGCAACTAATTTTGAAATTAGTTTGAATCACTCTAAAACGAAAATGCATTGCGGTTGGCTCTAAAATTATTACCTATTAGCTAACTGATTTAATTAAGTAACGAATTAGTTTTTTTTCTATGACTATAACTTCAAAATGGTGTAGCCTAGAGAAAGGTTGTGTCATGACAAATTAAAGATCATTAGATTATGCTAAAATAAGTGCTAAAAGTTTATAATTCAGTCAAACGGTTTGTCGTTAACAATTTTGATAAATTATTTAAAGAAAGAAAATTTGCTAGAAACTAAGATGTAGTGCTATATATTGATCAATACTTAACACATTTCTAGAACGGTTATTAAGTGACTCAATATTTTTATATCTGTACTGATAGATACAAAGTATTTAAACCAAAAAAATATCGATGTTGAGTTAAGTATATATTAACTTAAAAAAATATATATGTAGTTTATTAAAAAATTTACATATTATAATAATATCCTGGTTAAAACTAAAAAAAAAATTATACAGAATTTTTTTTAACTTTATTTTTTGCCTCGTGAAATATCAAGAATATGGACTTAAATCATTTATACTTATCATTACAGATATTGTATTGATTTTTTTTTGTCTCTAAATCTTGTACGGTAGTTGCTAGCAATAATATATTTTTAAAAAAAATATGAAAATTAAATGCTGGGTCGAATGGGTTATATAATTTAATATTTCGGTCAAGTAGTATGTCGGCCCTAAAAAAACAAAACAATTAGGATATTTTTCAAATTTCGCCCAAAACTGAAATTTTTTAAAATTAAATTTCTATAACTTAATAAAAAGTACCAATAAACTTATAAAGAAGTCGGGCTGTTATTAAAATACTTTAAGGTTTATTCTAATTAGTATAGGAGCCCGACGCATAAAACTTAACTCATAAAATATACATTTGCAAATAATTTTAATATTAGTTTGAACCACACCGACACGAAAATGCATTACGGTTGGATATAAAATTTTTACTTAGTAGCTAAAGTGGTACGTTCATTAGTAGTGTTCTGGTTACATTTATACTTCATAGTACTTCAGAGCAGCTATTGGAGGCGAAGGAATCACCGGAGAAGATGGTTAACCATCATAACACTTGATTGAATTTAATTTTCTTCGACTTGTTATACTCTAGGATTCATATTTTAGAAGTTATTGATGTAAAACAAAAAAATACCTAATTCGTTAATTCACTGATTCAATTAGCTAATTAGGAAGAGTTTTAGGGCCGTCAGGAATGTGTTTCCGTGTTAACTGTGGTAGTTAAGTAACTAATTTTAAAAGTTATTTGTACATGCATGGCATATAGACTGAGTTTTATGAATTGGCTCGTGTATTAATTATTGCGTGAATTATTTTAATCTTTACTTATTCAGAGATTGGATTATGCTAGGATTTTCTATGGTCTATAATTTAGAGATAGCAATGGATCTATAGATTATCCGTAATAGTTAACATAATTATTATTTCAATTTAAAAAAAAAACTGAGTGTATGTACCTTGTTTGCAATATGATTAATTAAATATCTATTTTTTAAAAATGTATTTATTTAATGTAATTTACAACTGTACAAAATAATAAGTAAATATGTGGAATGTTTCATTTACACTTGAAAATCTTGGGAAGGAACCACCTATAGGACGACTCTGAGGATTATCAGGGATTGTTAAGGATGAGAGATTAAAAACTAATGGGTGAGGATGGGTAAGGAGTTTGGAATGAAAAGACGCGTATCTGTTTTTGGCCAAATCTGCAACGAATGGGATGTTAAGGTCTTTGTGGATGAGTTTATTTGTAACATAATAAGGAGTATCAAGGACTTACGTGAGATTTTGGATTGCAAGGATTGGATGCGGGAGGAATTTGACGGTTTGGTAGAGCCCCAGAGCTCAATTATATGTCCGAATTGGTCTGATTATCATATTGTATAATATTTTTTTGTAGTGAATGGGAAGTTTAGAGCGTTTTTCAAGTAGATATTATAGCAATCGAAATCTACCAGCAGTTTCTTGTCGTTTCAGTCTTGTATGTATATTCCAAGTAAGTCTATTGTCAAGATTAAATATCTATTTTAAAATTTAATTTGCGAATGAATACAAAGACATTGAAATTAATCTTGACTCCAGTTGATGTAAATATTCCTGATTTATGTATTATCTTTTGTAAGATATATATATATATATTTTTTAATTTTTCATAATAATTTTTTTCTGATTTATAAATTATAATTTATAAAAAAAAAGTTTTAAATAAACCTAGTTGTTTACATTACTTTTTATTTTCTTTAAAAAACTTTGACCTCAAAAACCCGCTGTCAAAAATTAAACTTCGATATTTTTAATTTTTTAATAACTTTTGTTCTAGTATAGTTTAAGAAGTTTTTATTTTATATCAAAACACTAATTTTTAATTTCGTTGTATAAATTATTTAAAATACTTAGGTCTAAGGACTGAATTACTAATTCTTAAATGGGTCTATCACATAAATAAATATACTATTAAAATGTAATTCAGAAATTGATTTTTGAAATTTAGAATTTCAAATTGGAGCTATATTTGTTATAAAAGTTCGAATTTTCAATAGGAATGAAGCAATTTTGTGTAACATTGCATTTAAAAGTTAAATCCGTTGTTCGCTTTTACCCGAATGGGTTTCCGATTCTGACCTTTATGAATTATTGGTTTTTCGCAATTGTGTGGAATAATTTCATGTACTTTGACAGAATAATGCCAGAACCATCATAGCGTTCCAATAATCATCGGGGAAATCAAATCATTTTAAAATAGAAATACCTCACTTAAATGACTTGTTGGAAAACTATGGTAAACTGTTTTGTGATGAATGATTCAAATATAGTGGAATATATTCAGAATGTTTAATTGTAAAAGAATAATGTTCGTTTGTTACTTATTTATGATTTCTGAAAGTTCTTTACTAATTTACATGCTGTTTATTTATTTATTTTTAAATATTCGGTATCGTCGAGGAGAGGTTCTGGTCTACTCCTAAGCTTCTAGTTCTTTGATTTATTCAGTAGAAAAAAAGTTATGATATAAAATTAAATATTATTGGCGCATTACTCAAAATTTTTACATTTTATAATATATCATATGATATATATTTTCGTATATACTCTCTAATAACATACAATATACAATGAAATTAGAGAGTATATACGAAAATATATATCATATGATATATATTTAAATTGGGTGTATTGATAATTAAATTATTGGTTATTATTGTATATTGGTAATTAAATTATAAATTCTGTGTAAAAGATTTAAATTTAGTATGATACTACGCCATATGAAGGTATTTAAATTTCCTAAACTCAGAAAAAATTACTTGAAAAAATTGAACAAGTATTAGCAAAGATATAACGAATTTTTATTATAACCTGTCCTATATTAATAAAAATTAAATATTCGATTTTTACTCATCTACAATCTCCGAAAGCTCTTTGCCGATTTACAATCTTTTTTTATTTAATATTTGGTATCGTATTGGAAAGTTCTTAGCGAGGTTTCGATACAAAAATCATAATTTGTAAGTAAATGTTTAATTTTAACGTTTGTAAATTAATATCAGCAATCAAATATGTACAGTACACACTGAAATTTAGTAATAGGGAAGAATTGCCGGTCAACTAGTCTTTATTATATGAAAATGTTTAAACTTTTTTTCATGGAACATGCATTACTTTCTCTTACGTTACATTAAAAATTTCTTCTTATATTAGCGATTGCTTTAAATTGCTGAATAAATTAAATAAAAAATCCGCATTCCAATCGACAACTTATTAATTTTTATTTGTTAATTCAAAGTTATCGAAAAAAAATGAAATTAGGAAAATATCCGAAATACATTATAGTACGACAGGTAACAGTATAAAACGATATATCCCAATAAACTCAGAGCAACAGTAGCCTAAAGGGCTTAGATAGAACATAAACGTAATCTGGACATAAACATGATCTGAACATAAACTACATCTGTAGCATCCATTAGACAGATAGGGTTAAATTTATGGACTAGCCAACTGGATGGACGAACTAGTTGTAAGTCATGGCCAACTTAGTGGAGACTTGTAACTTCAAAGGCTGGTTAATTCATGGCGCTAGTTAGCTTTATAAATATTTAATGCCGTCCTAAGGGATCTGCAAGACAGCAAGATGGACGCTATTTTCGTGGTAAGTTACCTACAAGAAGCTAATGCAAGGTTTAGTTTAATCATGGTAATGAGGTCTTATTTTCCATGATATTGTACAAAAAAATATATTATTTTTTTTTTTTTTTAAGTTTTATAATGATGGCAGTGATAATGAATCTCAATGTAATAAATGTTTGTCAGTTGATGGGTCGTGTACTAGGGTTTGCAATAATATGAATAGCACTATCGATGATATCGATAGTTGTGGCTATCAAAAAGTCCTTCGTTAGTCGTTAGTTTATCGAACCTTTCTACTTCATTTATAATATATTTTCTTTCATATATACTTTCATTATTTTTTCCTGTCAATATAATATGAATGAACACTTAAGGAATTATTAACCTTGACCCTTGATTATTGCAGCTTGTATTATTATTATTCATCGAATAATAAATATTAATACCAAAAAAATAGAGTATTGGAAAGAATATCGATGACAATGGTGATATCTAACTTTTTTTTGTATTGGGAAAATGCTATAGTCTTTTGACTTTAGAAATAAAAAAAGTTTAATTGATTTTTATCCTGCTATAGTTTACATTTAAAATTAATTTTTACATAGTAAATTAAGTTTTACAAAATTAACGTTTCAAATTTTGTCTTTTACTTTCGTCAAATATTAGTGACCCAAGATAATTTTCATTTTTATCAACGGTAATGAAATAATGATTTATATAATTTATTCAAATTCTTGAGACTGGTATTTATCTATTAAATAAATCAAATGATATCCTTGTTAAGTCTCAACACTCTTTATTATATCAATTAATGAAGTATTAAAAAAATAGGATGATACTAACTTGTATTTGATGACCAGGGCAAAATAGCGTGTAAAACATTTTTTTAAATTTTCATGTGAGGTGTGGATTTATTTTTAAGATTGTCCCAGAGGATGATCGAATTGGCCGAAACGTTGGACTATTGATAAAATAAAGAGTGTTGAGACTTAACAAGGATACCATTTGATTTATTTAATAGAAGATAATTTATTTTTAATTTATAATCTTAAACAATTTCTTGCGACTGGTAAATTGTTGGTTGATGAATGGAGGGTTTTACGCCTTTAAGCAACAATCAACAAAAATTTTGGAATTATATGATTTAAAAACTCTAACTCCATGCAGGCTATTCTGCCTAGGTCAAAACAACAATATCTAATTAGTCAATATTCACATTAAAACCAAAATTAAAATCATTTATCACAGTCACTATTTGTTAAAACTTTATCACAACCTTAGAGAGATTAAATACAAATATAAGCGCCTTTATGGTGTATCAATTCTAAAAAAAAAGTTTATATTAAACATAAAATGTATTTAATTTTTTCAAAAAGTTTTTGTTAAAGTTGTTATTTTGAACATAATAAATTATATTGTACAATTTTTTTTTAAGTACTAATTTATCAGTCTACAAATAAGTTTAATACATTCACACTTGTTTATATTACCTTTCCTTCGGTGTCACAAGTTCCGTCATTAGTAATCATTAGTTTTCCAATGGGACCTGTTCTATGTTGATAATATTGTTCTTGTATGATAATTGCTTCTGTTTAGCCGCGTGCAGATAATATTATGAAATTGAGTTCAATGTGCTTCGAAAATTTGTCCTGGATCTACTAATTGTGGTTCTATATCGGTGACAATATTTGAAGGTAAGTAAATTACAAGCATTAAAAATCCGTTGTTTTAGTCATGGCTAACAAGACTACTAAAATGAAATCAGTTATTTCTGAAGCAAAACGTGACATTTTTGCAATTTCGAGACAAACTCAGAAATCTAAAAAAATATATATATATTGTAAACAATCAAACTACTTATTCGTTCCATAATTTAAGAACATAAAAATAATTAGATATTCAAAAATTAATTTTAAACATTTTAACTTGTGTTGTTTCTATAGTAAACCAAATATCAGTCATTTTTTTAAAATTTATAAATGCATGCATTATTTTATAAAAATTATTGCATTATTTATAAAAAAATAATAAATCGATTTAACATAAAACGAATTACAAACGTTTCATGGTTCACAGATCACATTGTAAAGTACTTAGTAGTTAGGTAGGAATCATTAATCCTTATTACTTGTAATTTTTTTCTGCTCCGAAATGTATGGCTAAATTTGGTGACCATCTTTGTGCCCTAAATTCATACAAGTATGTTGGTGAATCTAGAAATGGCTCTTGAAATCCTCTAAAACTGGTACAATCTTATATCATTTTACTGTAGCAGTTCTGTATTAGTAAATTTTAGATTGCTTTAAGCGGTGGTATGAAATGATCCATTGTTTTGTGAATTCACACTATGATTGGAATAAAAGAACAAAAGGTTTATTGCTGAATCCTTTGTCGTCGAAGAGTATTTTAGCTCTTATGCGGATAGGAAATGTGATATTTCGAAGGAGATATCGATTTAGTTATTACTATCGTTCAACAAGGGTTTAAAATGAAGCAGATAAATGGGCTTTACGAGGACTTTATCTGCAAACAAGCTTATCAGTTTATCCTTATAATCTAGAAAATCTCTTTTGAATGTCTTTGTCTATATCTTTTTCCGTTTAACGCTTCAATTCCTATTTTTTTGAGCTGTGTTAAAGATAATATGATCGAATCGTTCACATTAACTTGATTTAATAATAACAGTGTTACTCATGAATTTCTCAATAAGATGATTTGATATACGAAACACTTTTTGTTTTATCTTTATTGGAATTTACAACTGTACATAATTATACATTTAGTAAATTTGATGTAAGTTATTATGGAGTGATACAGGCGTGTAGAGGAACTACCCATTGGTACTCTAATGACGTTTTTACATTAGCAGATGTGGCCATTTTCTTTTCAGGCACCTCGGAGGATTGTCAGGAATGGAAGAGGAAGCAAGGTTAGAAACTAGTGGATTTGGGTGGTTAGAGAGTTTATAATGGAAGGAATGATATCGGGTTCGGGCTAGATAGGTTACATAAGGAACATTTAGGTCTTTATGGATGGTTTTATTAGTAACAAAATAAGCAGAATTGAGGATTTTACGAAGGATTTTGGATTGTAAGGATTGAATACGAGGGGAATTCGAAGGCTTAGGGTAGCCCCAAAGTTGAACTCCGAATGTCCAGATTGGTCTTATTATTGTCATAAAAACCGGTCTTTTGTTATGAGTTGGAAGTTTAGACCGTAGATGTCCTTAAGTGTTGTAATAGTCGAAATGGATGTGAAGTTTCCTGTCCTTTCAGTCTTTTGTGATGGTTCCAGGTCAGTCGTTTGTCCAGATGTAGCGGATCTGTTCGACAAGGGTAAGAGCAACATTTTTAATGGATACTTGATGTATGAGTGATTTTATGGGCTTTGTCTCGTACAAAACACTATTTTTTTTCTATGTCTTATTAATGATGGTCTGGTATTGTCAGGTATCAGGCGTGATATTCCTAGTGTGGAGTCAAAACTGTTTTACAAGGTTTGCGTAAAAATTGAAATTTTACTTTGTATAGGTTTGGTTTTTTGCGGGTCATAAATGTACTTGTATATCTCCAACCATGTTTGCGTGTCCTTCTATTACGACCTTATTACCTACTTAATCGATTGCATCACAATTGGATTACCCAACCGCCACATCGTTTAAAATCAAGAACTGTTTAAGAAAAGTTAAAGACAATAAATGGTTAAAATCAAGCTGCATTAATTGCTATGTAGTTGCAATTTGGACTTGGGCTGGGGCCCTCGTCGTATTCTCACTAGAGACTGGCTTTAACACGTATACAAAGAATGCTGATGCCAAACTTAATCAAATGCTTGGTTGAGATCCATAGAGGCTAAAGTTTTAACTTAAAATAAAGTAAGATTGTGACAGATGGGGTGAGAATTGGCCTTCTAGACATTCAGTGAATCATTGCTATTAAACCTGTTATTTATTTCGATAATATCACGGTAACGGTATGTTCGCACACAACAAGAATTGTTATTACTCTTCTCTGGTCCCTTTTTTTATGACTCTTTAACAATTTACCTAACCTAATGAAACCTATGAATAGTAGTATTAAGTATGAAAAATTAGTTTTATGCACTGGTAAATGATATATTATCATTTACTGATTACCTATGACGCTTCATATCTCAATACTTTTCTTAGATGTCATTTTATCATGCTATCATTAAAGTACGCTTGATTTGGTAACGTAAATGTATTTTTTTTGTGGTTTTTAAGTAAAGTTAAACGCTAATGAAAAAAGTTAATAACTTTTCATCTCCTTTTTAGACAAAAGTTAGTTGAAAATACAACCTTAGCGCCGGATTCATCTGCTCATGTTTTTATTTTGGTTTGTCGCTGTATGATGCAATAAATTATTTTCGTATCCTCACGTTATTATGTTAATTTTAGAACGAAAATTCGAAATGAAAATAAGAGTCGTCTATTTATTTTATTAATAACGTTTTCATGTCATATTTATCTGCAATTCAAAGTATGAGATAAGCCTTATCATTGTTTTTAACTGGGAGGGGTACACAGCCTTTTTGTTGATATCAATATGAAACTTTTGCCTTTTAAGAGTAACTTTTGAAAGCTTTCAGTATTGCGGATATTATAGACTTCCGTGGTTGAAACAGTTTGGCCTTAAGTATAAAGTACTTTTCGCTTGTGCCCATTATGAGTCTTGCTGGAGTGGGTTTTATTCGAGGTTTAATGACAGAAGTTTCGATTTATCATTATATATCTTTTATAAAAGATCTATTTTAAATATTTAAAACCTTCTGACACATTAAAAATATATACATTGAACTCAGAAATTTTATAAAATATCCATATTTATCCCTTTACTCCTATTCTGATAATTTAACTCTTAAAATGTGTCGTGATTTGACTTGTTGAACTCATTTGTCGAAAAAAATTTTATAAAAATATCTATTTATTATTATATCGATATAGAAAACTTTTTTTTTATACAATAGTTAGGTAGAAGAGTGAATGACATAGAAGTTTCAACTAATTTATTGAGAAATAAAATATGAACATCTCTCATCTTCCAAGTGAAAATTTTTAATTGTTTTCCTTCATTTGTAAGGCGTCTTGTCCAGGGAGAGCAGAAAGCTGCGAATTGCGAAACAACGAACGCCGCTCACATTTCACATTTCGATAAATTCTTGACAATATTTGTTCTAATTAACTTTTCACAGCCCCATTTGTCAGTCTTTTTACTCACTCATTCACCACTAAATCCCGACAGAACGGGATCGGTTCGCACTTCGCATCCGTTCGGACGAAAACTGACCAACGATACGCACCAAGTGGACGCAGTTTCCTACTGCGCCACATGTTTGGATCGATTGTGCGTTTTTTTGTGAATTCGAACGAATTGTTTTTGCAGCTTTCCGCTCCCAGTGGACAGGAGGCCTTAGTTATATTGCATTATTTAGGATAGATTAGCAAGTAAGGATTTATCCTTATAAAATATTTTTTCTTTGTTCTTTTTATGATCCTATAAGTTTCAAATGCATGAAAGAGTACTGAGATGACATTGTTTTCAACAGATGTGGTTTTGTACCCTGAGAGGTGCTCTTGTTTTTCCAAACTGGAAAAATGCTTCGTTTGCTTTGTGTATTCTGTCCTTTATTTCATGATCTGTTCCTCCATCTTTACCTTTTCCCTAAACAGAGGAATAAATATATTATTTTCATAGGCTCGTCTTATTCCACATGCAACCCTGCAAGGGTTCAACTCTGCACTTTGTCCTCATTTCTTTATAATATATAAGTTGTTACATTAAAAAATAAATAAATAATACTAACGTATTTCTGAGATTAATTTACAGGTTATTCCTGTTGATGTAAACAATTATTGGATGATGTTTCTTTACCATTTCTTAACCCAATCTCTACTCTTTATATGACATAATATTATAAATACGTTTAATATTCTATATACTCTTCATAGGTAATTTTTATTTAAATCTTATTATTTTTTTTTTGATTTATTTATTGATATTTACAACTGTATAAAAAATACAACAAGTAAATTTGATCATAATGATATGATACAGGACGTAGAGAAACTACCCAGTAGTATAACTCTAAAAACAGTTTACAATATAAGGTCACGAGGCCATCTTCTTTTCAGGCGCCTCGGAGGATTGCCAGGAATGGAAGAGGAAGCAAAGTTAGAAACTAGTGGGTTTGGGTGGTTTGGGAGTTTATTATGGAAGGGATAATATCGGGTTCGGGCTAGATAAATCTTACTAAATTTGTAATTATTTTTTTAATATAATTTAATTTTTCAGGGATACTATAAAAGGTAAAGAAAAAAATGCATTCTGACAATTATAAAATCAATTATATAATTATTATACATAATAAGCATATTTTATGAATTATAAATGATAAACTATTAATAAAGGAAAAAAATAACAGACGGAGAGAAAAAAAAAATTCTAAACCAAGACAGTAGGCATTCAAAACTAAAAGATCTATGGTGTGAGACATAAATAAATAATAAATAAAATTTAAAAAGTTTGCATAAGGAGGTGTATTTACCCTACTCATGGTTTAATAAAATTAAAATTGGAAATATTTTCAGTAATAAGCTATATGTTATCTAAATTTACTTATCTAGAGTCAAATTGTTTTTTTTATGTAATACTCAACGTAATTAATACATATAAATAAACAAACAACTAAGGGAAACTAATTGAGTATTTAGAATTTAATGGTCCGTTGGCCTATAAATCAAATGAGATTAATTAATTTTCTCACCCTCGGTAACGCCGCGAGTTCTCCTCTAATCCGTCCATGATCAAGACTTCTCAGATCCCTAAGCTCAGCTGTCTTAAATCGGTAATATCTATTCACCTAAATTACACTTTGCAGGAATATCTCAAGGATCCCATTTTTCATAAATGTTTAATTGGATTTATAAACCTCATTGCCATTTTATCGTAAAACATTTGCGTTTCTTAAATAATTAAAATTGTAACTTTACATAAATAATCTATTAAATAAGAAATAATAAAAAAATTTCTGTATATTTGGACGGTATAGTGTTGGTAACAATTTAACCCACATTCGGAATGACGAATAACGCTTTTTTGAAAATGTGTATTATAAGCAATATAAAAAAAAAATATTAACGAATATTTAGTATATAGGAGAAAATCCAATGAGGAAATACACAGGAATTTGGAAGACCTAGAAACGGTCAAGAGCACCAGGAGATTGAGATTTTACGGGCTCATGTTCAGAATGAAAAATGAGAGACTAAATAAGAAAATCGTCAACAAAGTATGCAGCTATAAAAATATTGGGGGATATGTAAAACAAGTGTGAAAGGGGAACTGGCTAGACTAAACATAACGGATGAAGACTGCTTGGATTTTGGCCTGTGTACTGTCTCATGATTTAATCGGGATGCCAGGATGATCGCTGAAGGCAATTATCCAAAAATAAGTTATTTAATTAATTTATTGAGTTCTGCAAAACTGTTATTATAATTGGATTCTTTTCCAAAGGCTATTTGCGTGTTCACCAGTTTACCAATTAAATACCTTTATATTTATATAATGTTGTAACTATTAATTATATAATATACTAAGGGGTGGTATTGAGTTATATAATAGTATATAAACTACATAAAGGAACAAATTATTTATTTACAATTTATTGCTATGATTAAAATGATTCAGATAAATGGTTACCATAAAATATGATAATTATATTATAACCTATTACCTAATATGTGCATCTCGTTGCTGATTTGGGTGGATTGCGTCGAGTATGTAGTGACGTCTTGGCCATTGGTGTCGTGTTGTCGTAAGAATGGCGTTCTTGGCCTCGTTCTTAGGACTTCGTCTCGTCGAAGTGCATCTTGCTCTCTCTTCGGTTTTCTTGCTTCTCTCCTCTCTCAAGCCTCCTGATCCTCTCTCGTCTAAGTATTCCTCTTCACTTTCTCCAGCTGAAATCGGGTCTTCACACCTTGAAAATACGTCTCAAAATCCCTCCCGGCTGATGACTTCCAAAATCAACCCTTCCCGACCTCCAAAAGCGGTCCAGATGTTGTGATTGCATGGTGGAAACAGGAATACATCGGCTCACGAACTACTCCTGTGTAAAATGGAACCAAGGAATTTGCCCCTCATGCGAAACCACTCTATGCAACATACTTTTCAGCCTGTTCTTGCGATCCTTTATCGGCTTTGATGGACGATGACTTCAACTTATTTTTGTCCCCACACATTTCAACTTCATGTCTGACCCCTTTTTGAATTTTGTTTCGAAAATGAAAGGTCCTATTTTGATTTATAATCATAACCATGATATGTGAATTCCGCATTTTGTTTTTGTACCTAAATATCTAATAAGAAATGTATTAAATTTATTTTATATTTTTTCCTGATTATCTACATCCTCAAGATGATCGGTAATTTTTGGTTTAATTAAATAAGGCGATTTAGGGACTATAGTGTGCCTGTCAGGCTCACCGCGCCCAAATTTTGAGAATCCTTGACCGCGCCCTACGAAGGGTTAAATGGCACTTTTCAACGACACGTTTAATTTTATTTAAGCTCATGTATATCCTCTGATAAGATTATTAATCTGGTAAGGGATTCTTCAAACAGAATTTGTGGCTAGTGGTTCGACACCTCATTTTCCGGAGCATTATATATTTATGGCCTGAGTGATGGGGAGGAAATTTGATCGGAAAAAGATCGATATTCTATCGGCATCGTTATTTACGAGCGCTGAGACTATAACTCAGCCGCTCCATGTCGGAGATTAAATTATCGCGGGTCATCTGTTCGTTTTTTACACTAGATCTCTATGTCATCTATGGTTATTTCTTTCATATAGCTTATCTTATTGAAATATAAAATTATAAACCGAACCTGGATACGGTGCTTAATATTTGTCTGAACTATCCAACTTAGGATACCTTCATGCTAATCAGCAGCAATCGAGATATCGACATAAGATTTTTACCACGATTTAAAAATTTTACTAGCTGAAAATCATAAATTTTGCCACATTTGAGCATCACTTTGTTCCCGTTTTGTATGACACATTTGTAACACATTGCGTATGTGTTATATATGTATAAGTATTGTCTGATTAGAGTAAAACACAATAGTTATTTGTGGAGTGACTACATATTTGTAGTATCATAATAATAAATGTATATAAGCAACTTTCAAGCAACCTTGGAAGATTATTGGTTATCGGAATCCAAGTGGGATGTTAGGTACTAATGTCTCTAAGTATGTATGCAGATTAGTGCTAGAATAGAGTACCCTGTGTATATGCAATAAGTATGTGAACTCACATAAATATTAATTGACTAGCAAACATGACAGTAACTTGAACTACGACTACAACTACTACTAGCTATAATTAAAAATTATAAAGAAGATAGTCAGGGGTGCCGTCACCAGGAAACAAAAATAGTTAACAACTCTTTATTTCCAGACGTTTCGCTCCACTTTGTAGAGCTTCATCAGTACTGTTTCTGCTCAGTTCAGTAGGAAACTCTAAGGACTTTAGATATCCCACCAGTTTCGTGGACCTTCATCATAATTTCAATTAATATGGTCAATTATTTATATATATTATAACTCTAATTACAGTTTTGTTTATTCTTCTACTTAGAAAACTAATTTGGTATTGACACGTAATATGTAATAATATATACAACTATCGAAATTCTGGATAATGTTCTTTGTGGTTTTTTTTAATTTTGCGTTCTTTAGCGCACTTGCTTAGCCTCCACTGGCTCATTACCAGTGATGCGGCGAGAGGGATGCGCTGGGATCTTTTGAGCTCTGCTCTACCCCTCACACGTGGGAGATAGAGTGGGCTCAGGGATCCTCAGGTCGATTGTGTAAATATTG